>NC_134827.1:60930536-61068355 GCF_004210375.1 Tachypleus tridentatus
TGTATTGTTTCTCCTGGATAACCATACGTGATAATATTGTATTGTTTCTCCTGGATAACCATACGTGATAATATTGTATTGTTTCTCCTGGATAACCATACGTGATAATATTGTATTGTTTCTCCTGGATAACCATACGTGATAATATTGTATTGTTTCTCCTGGATAACCATACGTGATAATATTGTATTGTTTCTCCTGGATAACCATACGTGATAATATTGTATTGTTTCTCCTGGATAACCATACGTGATAATATTGTATTGTTTCTCCTGGATAACCATACGTGATAATATTGTATTGTTTCTCCTGGATAACCATACGTGATAATATTGTATTGTTTCTCCTGGATAACCATACGTGATAATATTGTATTGTTTCTCCTGGATAACCATACGTGATAATATTGTATTGTTTCTCCTGGATAACCATACGTGATAATATTGTATTGTTTCTCCTGGATAACCATACGTGATAATATTGTATTGTTTCTCCTGGATAACCATACGTGATAATATTGTATTGTTTCTCCTGGATAACCATACGTGATAATATTGTATTGTTTCTCCTGGATAACCATACGTGATAATATTGTATTGTTTCTCCTGGATAACCATACGTGATAATATTGTATTGTTTCTCCTGGATAACCATACGTGATAATATTGTATTGTTTCTCCTGGATAACCATACGTGATAATATTGTATTGTTTCTCCTGGATAACCATACGTGATAATATTGTATTGTTTCTCCTGGATAACCATACGTGATAATATTGTATTGTTTCTCCTGGATAACCATACGTGATAATATTGTATTGTTTCTCCTGGATAACCATACGTGATAATATTGTATTGTTTCTCCTGGATAACCATACGTGATAATATTGTATTGTTTCTCCTGGATAACCATACGTGATAATATTGTATTGTTTCTCCTGGATAACCATACGTGATAATATTGTATTGTTTCTCCTGGATAACCATACGTGATAATATAATATGTGTATTGTTTCTCCTGGATAACCATACGTGATAATATTGTATTGTTTCTCCTGGATAACCATACGTGATAATATTGTATTGTTTCTCCTGGATAACCATACGTGATAATATTGTATTGTTTCTCCTGGATAACCATACGTGATAATATTGTATTGTTTCTCCTGGATAACCATACGTGATAATATTGTATTGTTTCTCCTGGATAACCATACGTGATAATATTGTATTGTTTCTCCTGGATAACCATACGTGATAATATTGTATTGTTTCTCCTGGATAACCATACGTGATAATATTGTATTGTTTCTCCTGGATAACCATACGTGATAATATTGTATTGTTTCTCCTGGATAACCATACGTGATAATATTGTATTGTTTCTCCTGGATAACCATACGTGATAATATTGTATTGTTTCTCCTGGATAACCATACGTGATAATATTGTATTGTTTCTCCTGGATAACCATACGTGATAATATTGTATTGTTTCTCCTGGATAACCATACGTGATAATATTGTATTGTTTCTCCTGGATAACCATACGTGATAATATTGTATTGTTTCTCCTGGATAACCATACGTGATAATATTGTATTGTTTCTCCTGGATAACCATACGTGATAATATTGTATTGTTTCTCCTGGATAACCATACGTGATAATATTGTATTGTTTCTCCTGGATAACCATACGTGATAATATTGTATTGTTTCTCCTGGATAACCATACGTGATAATATTGTATTGTTTCTCCTGGATAACCATACGTGATAATATTGTATTGTTTCTCCTGGATAACCATACGTGATAATATTGTATTGTTTCTCCTGGATAACCATACGTGATAATATTGTATTGTTTCTCCTGGATAACCATACGTGATAATATTGTATTGTTTCTCCTGGATAACCATACGTGATAATATTGTATTGTTTCTCCTGGATAACCATACGTGATAATATTGTATTGTTTCTCCTGGATAACCATACGTGATAATATTGTATTGTTTCTCCTGGATAACCATACGTGATAATATTGTATTGTTTCTCCTGGATAACCATACGTGATAATATTGTATTGTTTCTCCTGGATAACCATACGTGATAATATTGTATTGTTTCTCCTGGATAACCATACGTGATAATATTGTATTGTTTCTCCTGGATAACCATACGTGATAATATTGTATTGTTTCTCCTGGATAACCATACGTGATAATATTGTATTGTTTCTCCTGGATAACCATACGTGATAATATTGTATTGTTTCTCCTGGATAACCATACGTGATAATATTGTATTGTTTCTCCTGGATAACCATACGTGATAATATTGTATTGTTTCTCCTGGATAACCATACGTGATAATATTGTATTGTTTCTCCTGGATAACCATACGTGATAATATTGTATTGTTTCTCCTGGATAACCATACGTGATAATATTGTATTGTTTCTCCTGGATAACCATACGTGATAATATTGTATTGTTTCTCCTGGATAACCATACGTGATAATATTGTATTGTTTCTCCTGGATAACCATACGTGATAATATTGTATTGTTTCTCCTGGATAACCATACGTGATAATATTGTATTGTTTCTCCTGGATAACCATACGTGATAATATTGTATTGTTTCTCCTGGATAACCATACGTGATAATATTGTATTGTTTCTCCTGGATAACCATACGTGATAATATTGTATTGTTTCTCCTGGATAACCATACGTGATAATATTGTATTGTTTCTCCTGGATAACCATACGTGATAATATTGTATTGTTTCTCCTGGATAACCATACGTGATAATATTGTATTGTTTCTCCTGGATAACCATACGTGATAATATTGTATTGTTTCTCCTGGATAACCATACGTGATAATATTGTATTGTTTCTCCTGGATAACCATACGTGATAATATTGTATTGTTTCTCCTGGATAACCATACGTGATAATATTGTATTGTTTCTCCTGGATAACCATACGTGATAATATGTATTGTGTTTCTCCTGGATAACCATACGTGATAATATTGTATTGTTTCTCCTGGATAACCATACGTGATAATATTGTATTGTTTCTCCTGGATAACCATACGTGATAATATTGTATTGTTTCTCCTGGATAACCATACGTGATAATATTGTATTGTTTCTCCTGGATAACCATACGTGATAATATTGTATTGTTTCTCCTGGATAACCATACGTGATAATATTGTATTGTTTCTCCTGGATAACCATACGTGATAATATTGTATTGTTTCTCCTGGATAACCATACGTGATAATATTGTATTGTTTCTCCTGGATAACCATACGTGATAATATTGTATTGTTTCTCCTGGATAACCATACGTGATAATATTGTATTGTTTCTCCTGGATAACCATACGTGATAATATTGTATTGTTTCTCCTGGATAACCATACGTGATAATATTGTATTGTTTCTCCTGGATAACCATACGTGATAATATTGTATTGTTTCTCCTGGAAACCATACGTGATAATATTGTATTGTTTCTCCTGGATAACCATACGTGATAATATTGTATTGTTTCTCCTGGATAACCATACGTGATAATATTGTATTGTTTCTCCTGGATAACCATACGTGATAATATTGTATTGTTTCTCCTGGATAACCATACGTGATAATATTGTATTGTTTCTCCTGGATAACCATACGTGATAATATTGTATTGTTTCTCCTGGATAACCATACGTGATAATATTGTATTGTTTCTCCTGGATAACCATACGTGATAATATTGTATTGTTTCTCCTGGATAACCATACGTGATAATATTGTATTGTTTCTCCTGGATAACCATACGTGATAATATTGTATTGTTTCTCCTGGATAACCATACGTGATAATATTGTATTGTTTCTCCTGGATAACCATACGTGATAATATTGTATTGTTTCTCCTGGATAACCATACGTGATAATATTGTATTGTTTCTCCTGGATAACCATACGTGATAATATTGTATTGTTTCTCCTGGATAACCATACGTGATAATATTGTATTGTTTCTCCTGGATAACCATACGTGATAATATTGTATTGTTTCTCCTGGATAACCATACGTGATAATATTGTATTGTTTCTCCTGGATAACCATACGTGATAATATTGTATTGTTTCTCCTGGATAACCATACGTGATAATATTGTATTGTTTCTCCTGGATAACCATACGTGATAATATTGTATTGTTTCTCCTGGATAACCATACGTGATAATATTGTATTGTTTCTCCTGGATAACCATACGTGATAATATTGTATTGTTTCTCCTGGATAACCATACGTGATAATATTGTATTGTTTCTCCTGGATAACCATACGTGATAATATTGTATTGTTTCTCCTGGATAACCATACGTGATAATATTGTATTGTTTCTCCTGGATAACCATACGTGATAATATTGTATTGTTTCTCCTGGATAACCATACGTGATAATATTGTATTGTTTCTCCTGGATAACCATACGTGATAATATTGTATTGTTTCTCCTGGATAACCATACGTGATAATATTGTATTGTTTCTCCTGGATAACCATACGTGATAATATTGTATTGTTTCTCCTGGATAACCATACGTGATAATATTGTATTGTTTCTCCTGGATAACCATACGTGATAATATTGTATTGTTTCTCCTGGATAACCATACGTGATAATATTGTATTGTTTCTCCTGGATAACCATACGTGATAATATTGTATTGTTTCTCCTGGATAACCATACGTGATAATATTGTATTGTTTCTCCTGGATAACCATACGTGATAATATTGTATTGTTTCTCCTGGATAACCATACGTGATAATATTGTATTGTTTCTCCTGGATAACCATACGTGATAATATTGTATTGTTTCTCCTGGATAACCATACGTGATAATATTGTATTGTTTCTCCTGGATAACCATACGTGATAATATTGTATTGTTTCTCCTGGATAACCATACGTGATAATATTGTATTGTTTCTCCTGGATAACCATACGTGATAATATTGTATTGTTTCTCCTGGATAACCATACGTGATAATATTGTATTGTTTCTCCTGGATAACCATACGTGATAATATTGTATTGTTTCTCCTGGATAACCATACGTGATAATATTGTATTGTTTCTCCTGGATAACCATACGTGATAATATTGTATTGTTTCTCCTGGATAACCATACGTGATAATATTGTATTGTTTCTCCTGGATAACCATACGTGATAATATTGTATTGTTTCTCCTGGATAACCATACGTGATAATATTGTATTGTTTCTCCTGGATAACCATACGTGATAATATTGTATTGTTTCTCCTGGATAACCATACGTGATAATATTGTATTGTTTCTCCTGGATAACCATACGTGATAATATTGTATTGTTTCTCCTGGATAACCATACGTGATAATATTGTATTGTTTCTCCTGGATAACCATACGTGATAATATTGTATTGTTTCTCCTGGATAACCATACGTGATAATATTGTATTGTTTCTCCTGGATAACCATACGTGATAATATTGTATTGTTTCTCCTGGATAACCATACGTGATAATATTGTATTGTTTCTCCTGGATAACCATACGTGATAATATTGTATTGTTTCTCCTGGATAACCATACGTGATAATATTGTATTGTTTCTCCTGGATAACCATACGTGATAATATTGTATTGTTTCTCCTGGATAACCATACGTGATAATATTGTATTGTTTCTCCTGGATAACCATACGTGATAATATTGTATTGTTTCTCCTGGATAACCATACGTGATAATATTGTATTGTTTCTCCTGGATAACCATACGTGATAATATTGTATTGTTTCTCCTGGATAACCATACGTGATAATATTGTATTGTTTCTCCTGGATAACCATACGTGATAATATTGTATTGTTTCTCCTGGATAACCATACGTGATAATATTGTATTGTTTCTCCTGGATAACCATACGTGATAATATTGTATTGTTTCTCCTGGATAACCATACGTGATAATATTGTATTGTTTCTCCTGGATAACCATACGTGATAATATTGTATTGTTTCTCCTGGATAACCATACGTGATAATATTGTATTGTTTCTCCTGGATAACCATACGTGATAATATTGTATTGTTTCTCCTGGATAACCATACGTGATAATATTGTATTGTTTCTCCTGGATAACCATACGTGATAATATTGTATTGTTTCTCCTGGATAACCATACGTGATAATATTGTATTGTTTCTCCTGGATAACCATACGTGATAATATTGTATTGTTTCTCCTGGATAACCATACGTGATAATATTGTATTGTTTCTCCTGGATAACCATACGTGATAATATTGTATTGTTTCTCCTGGATAACCATACGTGATAATATTGTATTGTTTCTCCTGGATAACCATACGTGATAATATTGTATTGTTTCTCCTGGATAACCATACGTGATAATATTGTATTGTTTCTCCTGGATAACCATACGTGATAATATTGTATTGTTTCTCCTGGATAACCATACGTGATAATATTGTATTGTTTCTCCTGGATAACCATACGTGATAATATTGTATTGTTTCTCCTGGATAACCATACGTGATAATATTGTATTGTTTCTCCTGGATAACCATACGTGATAATATTGTATTGTTTCTCCTGGATAACCATACGTGATAATATTGTATTGTTTCTCCTGGATAACCATACGTGATAATATTGTATTGTTTCTCCTGGATAACCATACGTGATAATATTGTATTGTTTCTCCTGGATAACCATACGTGATAATATTGTATTGTTTCTCCTGGATAACCATACGTGATAATATTGTATTGTTTCTCCTGGATAACCATACGTGATAATATTGTATTGTTTCTCCTGGATAACCATACGTGATAATATTGTATTGTTTCTCCTGGATAACCATACGTGATAATATTGTATTGTTTCTCCTGGATAACCATACGTGATAATATTGTATTGTTTCTCCTGGATAACCATACGTGATAATATTGTATTGTTTCTCCTGGATAACCATACGTGATAATATTGTATTGTTTCTCCTGGATAACCATACGTGATAATATTGTATTGTTTCTCCTGGATAACCATACGTGATAATATTGTATTGTTTCTCCTGGATAACCATACGTGATAATATTGTATTGTTTCTCCTGGATAACCATACGTGATAATATTGTATTGTTTCTCCTGGATAACCATACGTGATAATATTGTATTGTTTCTCCTGGATAACCATACGTGATAATATTGTATTGTTTCTCCTGGATAACCATACGTGATAATATTGTATTGTTTCTCCTGGATAACCATACGTGATAATATTGTATTGTTTCTCCTGGATAACCATACGTGATAATATTGTATTGTTTCTCCTGGATAACCATACGTGATAATATTGTATTGTTTCTCCTGGATAACCATACGTGATAATATTGTATTGTTTCTCCTGGATAACCATACGTGATAATATTGTATTGTTTCTCCTGGATAACCATACGTGATAATATTGTATTGTTTCTCCTGGATAACCATACGTGATAATATTGTATTGTTTCTCCTGGATAACCATACGTGATAATATTGTATTGTTTCTCCTGGATAACCATACGTGATAATATTGTATTGTTTCTCCTGGATAACCATACGTGATAATATTGTATTGTTTCTCCTGGATAACCATACGTGATAATATTGTATTGTTTCTCCTGGATAACCATACGTGATAATATTGTATTGTTTCTCCTGGATAACCATACGTGATAATATTGTATTGTTTCTCCTGGATAACCATACGTGATAATATTGTATTGTTTCTCCTGGATAACCATACGTGATAATATTGTATTGTTTCTCCTGGATAACCATACGTGATAATATTGTATTGTTTCTCCTGGATAACCATACGTGATAATATTGTATTGTTTCTCCTGGATAACCATACGTGATAATATTGTATTGTTTCTCCTGGATAACCATACGTGATAATATTGTATTGTTTCTCCTGGATAACCATACGTGATAATATTGTATTGTTTCTCCTGGATAACCATACGTGATAATATTGTATTGTTTCTCCTGGATAACCATACGTGATAATATTGTATTGTTTCTCCTGGATAACCATACGTGATAATATTGTATTGTTTCTCCTGGATAACCATACGTGATAATATTGTATTGTTTCTCCTGGATAACCATACGTGATAATATTGTATTGTTTCTCCTGGATAACCATACGTGATAATATTGTATTGTTTCTCCTGGATAACCATACGTGATAATATTGTATTGTTTCTCCTGGATAACCATACGTGATAATATTGTATTGTTTCTCCTGGATAACCATACGTGATAATATTGTATTGTTTCTCCTGGATAACCATACGTGATAATATTGTATTGTTTCTCCTGGATAACCATACGTGATAATATTGTATTGTTTCTCCTGGATAACCATACGTGATAATATTGTATTGTTTCTCCTGGATAACCATACGTGATAATATTGTATTGTTTCTCCTGGATAACCATACGTGATAATATTGTATTGTTTCTCCTGGATAACCATACGTGATAATATTGTATTGTTTCTCCTGGATAACCATACGTGATAATATTGTATTGTTTCTCCTGGATAACCATACGTGATAATATTGTATTGTTTCTCCTGGATAACCATACGTGATAATATTGTATTGTTTCTCCTGGATAACCATACGTGATAATATTGTATTGTTTCTCCTGGATAACCATACGTGATAATATTGTATTGTTTCTCCTGGATAACCATACGTGATAATATTGTATTGTTTCTCCTGGATAACCATACGTGATAATATTGTATTGTTTCTCCTGGATAACCATACGTGATAATATTGTATTGTTTCTCCTGGATAACCATACGTGATAATATTGTATTGTTTCTCCTGGATAACCATACGTGATAATATTGTATTGTTTCTCCTGGATAACCATACGTGATAATATTGTATTGTTTATTCTGGATAACCATACGTGATAATATTGTATTGTTTCTCCTGGATAACCATACGTGATAATATTGTATTAATATTGTATTGTTTCTCCTGGATAACCATACGTGATAATATTGTATTGTTTCTCCTGGATAACCATACGTGATAATATTGTATTGTTTCTCCTGGATAACCATACGTGATAATATTGTATTGTTTCTCCTGGATAACCATACGTGATAATATTGTATTGTTTCTCCTGGATAACCATACGTGATAATATTGTATTGTTTCTCCTGGATAACCATACGTGATAATATTGTATTGTTTCTCCTGGATAACCATACGTGATAATATTGTATTGTTTCTCCTGGATAACCATACGTGATAATATTGTATTGTTTCTCCTGGATAACCATACGTGATAATATTGTATTGTTTCTCCTGGATAACCATACGTGATAATATTGTATTGTTTCTCCTGGATAACCATACGTGATAATATTGTATTGTTTCTCCTGGATAACCATACGTGATAATATTGTATTGTTTCTCCTGGATAACCATACGTGATAATATTGTATTGTTTCTCCTGGATAACCATACGTGATAATATTGTATTGTTTCTCCTGGATAACCATACGTGATAATATTGTATTGTTTCTCCTGGATAACCATACGTGATAATATTGTATTGTTTCTCCTGGATAACCATACGTGATAATATTGTATTGTTTCTCCTGGATAACCATACGTGATAATATTGTATTGTTTCTCCTGGATAACCATACGTGATAATATTGTATTGTTTCTCCTGGATAACCATACGTGATAATATTGTATTGTTTCTCCTGGATAACCATACGTGATAATATTGTATTGTTTCTCCTGGATAACCATACGTGATAATATTGTATTGTTTCTCCTGGATAACCATACGTGATAATATTGTATTGTTTCTCCTGGATAACCATACGTGATAATATTGTATTGTTTCTCCTGGATAACCATACGTGATAATATTGTATTGTTTCTCCTGGATAACCATACGTGATAATATTGTATTGTTTCTCCTGGATAACCATACGTGATAATATTGTATTGTTTCTCCTGGATAACCATACGTGATAATATTGTATTGTTTCTCCTGGATAACCATACGTGATAATATTGTATTGTTTCTCCTGGATAACCATACGTGATAATATTGTATTGTTTCTCCTGGATAACCATACGTGATAATATTGTATTGTTTCTCCTGGATAACCATACGTGATAATATTGTATTGTTTCTCCTGGATAACCATACGTGATAATATTGTATTGTTTCTCCTGGATAACCATACGTGATAATATTGTATTGTTTCTCCTGGATAACCATACGTGATAATATTGTATTGTTTCTCCTGGATAACCATACGTGATAATATTGTATTGTTTCTCCTGGATAACCATACGTGATAATATTGTATTGTTTCTCCTGGATAACCATACGTGATAATATTGTATTGTTTCTCCTGGATAACCATACGTGATAATATTGTATTGTTTCTCCTGGATAACCATACGTGATAATATTGTATTGTTTCTCCTGGATAACCATACGTGATAATATTGTATTGTTTCTCCTGGATAACCATACGTGATAATATTGTATTGTTTCTCCTGGATAACCATACGTGATAATATTGTATTGTTTCTCCTGGATAACCATACGTGATAATATTGTATTGTTTCTCCTGGATAACCATACGTGATAATATTGTATTGTTTCTCCTGGATAACCATACGTGATAATATTGTATTGTTTCTCCTGGATAACCATACGTGATAATATTGTATTGTTTCTCCTGGATAACCATACGTGATAATATTGTATTGTTTCTCCTGGATAACCATACGTGATAATATTGTATTGTTTCTCCTGGATAACCATACGTGATAATATTGTATTGTTTCTCCTGGATAACCATACGTGATAATATTGTATTGTTTCTCCTGGATAACCATACGTGATAATATTGTATTGTTTCTCCTGGATAACCATACGTGATAATATTGTATTGTTTCTCCTGGATAACCATACGTGATAATATTGTATTGTTTCTCCTGGATAACCATACGTGATAATATTGTATTGTTTCTCCTGGATAACCATACGTGATAATATTGTATTGTTTCTCCTGGATAACCATACGTGATAATATTGTATTGTTTCTCCTGGATAACCATACGTGATAATATTGTATTGTTTCTCCTGGATAACCATACGTGATAATATTGTATTGTTTCTTCTGGATAACCATACGTGATAATATTGTATTGTTTCTCCTGGATAACCATACGTGATAATATTGTATTGTTTCTCCTGGATAACCATACGTGATAATATTGTATTGTTTCTCCTGGATAACCATACGTGATAATATTGTATTGTTTCTCCTGGATAACCATACGTGATAATATTGTATTGTTTCTCCTGGATAACCATACGTGATAATATTGTATTGTTTCTCCTGGATAACCATACGTGATAATATTGTATTGTTTCTCCTGGATAACCATACGTGATAATATTGTATTGTTTCTCCTGGATAACCATACGTGATAATATTGTATTGTTTCTCCTGGATAACCATACGTGATAATATTGTATTGTTTCTCCTGGATAACCATACGTGATAATATTGTATTGTTTCTCCTGGATAACCATACGTGATAATATTGTATTGTTTCTCCTGGATAACCATACGTGATAATATTGTATTGTTTCTCCTGGATAACCATACGTGATAATATTGTATTGTTTCTCCTGGATAACCATACGTGATAATATTGTATTGTTTCTCCTGGATAACCATACGTGATAATATTGTATTGTTTCTCCTGGATAACCATACGTGATAATATTGTATTGTTTCTCCTGGATAACCATACGTGATAATATTGTATTGTTTCTCCTGGATAACCATACGTGATAATATTGTATTGTTTCTCCTGGATAACCATACGTGATAATATTGTATTGTTTCTCCTGGATAACCATACGTGATAATATTGTATTGTTTCTCCTGGATAACCATACGTGATAATATTGTATTGTTTCTCCTGGATAACCATACGTGATAATATTGTATTGTTTCTCCTGGATAACCATACGTGATAATATTGTATTGTTTCTCCTGGATAACCATACGTGATAATATTGTATTGTTTCTCCTGGATAACCATACGTGATAATATTGTATTGTTTCTCCTGGATAACCATACGTGATAATATTGTATTGTTTCTCCTGGATAACCATACGTGATAATATTGTATTGTTTCTCCTGGATAACCATACGTGATAATATTGTATTGTTTCTCCTGGATAACCATACGTGATAATATTGTATTGTTTCTCCTGGATAACCATACGTGATAATATTGTATTGTTTCTCCTGGATAACCATACGTGATAATATTGTATTGTTTCTCCTGGATAACCATACGTGATAATATTGTATTGTTTCTCCTGGATAACCATACGTGATAATATTGTATTGTTTCTCCTGGATAACCATACGTGATAATATTGTATTGTTTCTCCTGGATAACCATACGTGATAATATTGTATTGTTTCTCCTGGATAACCATACGTGATAATATTGTATTGTTTCTCCTGGATAACCATACGTGATAATATTGTATTGTTTCTCCTGGATAACCATACGTGATAATATTGTATTGTTTCTCCTGGATAACCATACGTGATAATATTGTATTGTTTCTCCTGGATAACCATACGTGATAATATTGTATTGTTTCTCCTGGATAACCATACGTGATAATATTGTATTGTTTCTCCTGGATAACCATACGTGATAATATTGTATTGTTTCTCCTGGATAACCATACGTGATAATATTGTATTGTTTCTCCTGGATAACCATACGTGATAATATTGTATTGTTTCTCCTGGATAACCATACGTGATAATATTGTATTGTTTCTCCTGGATAACCATACGTGATAATATTGTATTGTTTCTCCTGGATAACCATACGTGATAATATTGTATTGTTTCTCCTGGATAACCATACGTGATAATATTGTATTGTTTCTCCTGGATAACCATACGTGATAATATTGTATTGTTTCTCCTGGATAACCATACGTGATAATATTGTATTGTTTCTCCTGGATAACCATACGTGATAATATTGTATTGTTTCTCCTGGATAACCATACGTGATAATATTGTATTGTTTCTCCTGGATAACCATACGTGATAATATTGTATTGTTTCTCCTGGATAACCATACGTGATAATATTGTATTGTTTCTCCTGGATAACCATACGTGATAATATTGTATTGTTTCTCCTGGATAACCATACGTGATAATATTGTATTGTTTCTCCTGGATAACCATACGTGATAATATTGTATTGTTTCTCCTGGATAACCATACGTGATAATATTGTATTGTTTCTCCTGGATAACCATACGTGATAATATTGTATTGTTTCTCCTGGATAACCATACGTGATAATATTGTATTGTTTCTCCTGGATAACCATACGTGATAATATTGTATTGTTTCTCCTGGATAACCATACGTGATAATATTGTATTGTTTCTCCTGGATAACCATACGTGATAATATTGTATTGTTTCTCCCTGGATAACCATACGTGATAATATTGTATTGTTTCTCCTGGATAACCATACGTGATAATATTGTATTGTTTCTCCTGGATAACCATACGTGATAATATTGTATTGTTTCTCCTGGATAACCATACGTGATAATATTGTATTGTTTCTCCTGGATAACCATACGTGATAATATTGTATTGTTTCTCCTGGATAACCATACGTGATAATATTGTATTGTTTCTCCTGGATAACCATACGTGATAATATTGTATTGTTTCTCCTGGATAACCATACGTGATAATATTGTATTGTTTCTCCTGGATAACCATACGTGATAATATAATATTGTATTGTTTCTCCTGGATAACCATACGTGATAATATTGTATTGTTTCTCCTGGATAACCATACGTGATAATATTGTATTGTTTCTCCTGGATAACCATACGTGATAATATTGTATTGTTTCTCCTGGATAACCATACGTGATAATATTGTATTGTTTCTCCTGGATAACCATACGTGATAATATTATTGTATTGTTTCTCCTGGATAACCATACGTGATAATATTGTATTGTTTCTCCTGGATAACCATACGTGATAATATTGTATTGTTTCTCCTGGATAACCATACGTGATAATATTGTATTGTTTCTCCTGGATAACCATACGTGATAATATTGTATTGTTTCTCCTGGATAACCATACGTGATAATATTGTATTGTTTCTCCTGGATAACCATACGTGATAATATTGTATTGTTTCTCCTGGATAACCATACGTGATAATATTGTATTGTTTCTCCTGGATAACCATACGTGATAATATTGTATTGTTTCTCCTGGATAACCATACGTGATAATATTGTATTGTTTCTCCTGGATAACCATACGTGATAATATTGTATTGTTTCTCCTGGATAACCATACGTGATAATATTGTATTGTTTCTCCTGGATAACCATACGTGATAATATTGTATTGTTTCTCCTGGATAACCATACGTGATGATAATATTGTATTGTTTCTCCTGGATAACCATACGTGATAATATTGTATTGTTTCTCCTGGATAACCATACGTGATAATATTGTATTGTTTCTCCTGGATAACCATACGTGATAATATTGTATTGTTTCTCCTGGATAACCATACGTGATAATATTGTATTGTTTCTCCTGGATAACCATACGTGATAATATTGTATTGTTTCTCCTGGATAACCATACGTGATAATATTGTATTGTTTCTCCTGGATAACCATACGTGATAATATTGTATTGTTTCTCCTGGATAACCATACGTGATAATATTGTATTGTTTCTCCTGGATAACCATACGTGATAATATTGTATTGTTTCTCCTGGATAACCATACGTGATAATATTGTATTGTTTCTCCTGGATAACCATACGTGATAATATTGTATTGTTTCTCCTGGATAACCATACGTGATAATATTGTATTGTTTCTCCTGGATAACCATACGTGATAATATTGTATTGTTTCTCCTGGATAACCATACGTGATAATATTGTATTGTTTCTCCTGGATAACCATACGTGATAATATTGTATTGTTTCTCCTGGATAACCATACGTGATAATATTGTATTGTTTCTCCTGGATAACCATACGTGATAATATTGTATTGTTTCTCCTGGATAACCATACGTGATAATATTGTATTGTTTCTCCTGGATAACCATACGTGATAATATTGTATTGTTTCTCCTGGATAACCATACGTGATAATATTGTATTGTTTCTCCTGGATAACCATACGTGATAATATTGTATTGTTTCTCCTGGATAACCATACGTGATAATATTGTATTGTTTCTCCTGGATAACCATACGTGATAATATTGTATTGTTTCTCCTGGATAACCATACGTGATAATATTGTATTGTTTCTCCTGGATAACCATACGTGATAATATTGTATTGTTTCTCCTGGATAACCATACGTGATAATATTGTATTGTTTCTCCTGGATAACCATACGTGATAATATTGTATTGTTTCTCCTGGATAACCATACGTGATAATATTGTATTGTTTCTCCTGGATAACCATACGTGATAATATTGTATTGTTTCTCCTGGATAACCATACGTGATAATATTGTATTGTTTCTCCTGGATAACCATACGTGATAATATTGTATTGTTTCTCCTGGATAACCATACGTGATAATATTGTATTGTTTCTCCTGGATAACCATACGTGATAATATTGTATTGTTTCTCCTGGATAACCATACGTGATAATATTGTATTGTTTCTCCTGGATAACCATACGTGATAATATTGTATTGTTTCTCCTGGATAACCATACGTGATAATATTGTATTGTTTCTCCTGGATAACCATACGTGATAATATTGTATTGTTTCTCCTGGATAACCATACGTGATAATATTGTATTGTTTCTCCTGGATAACCATACGTGATAATATTGTATTGTTTCTCCTGGATAACCATACGTGATAATATTGTATTGTTTCTCCTGGATAACCATACGTGATAATATTGTATTGTTTCTCCTGGATAACCATACGTGATAATATTGTATTGTTTCTCCTGGATAACCATACGTGATAATATTGTATTATTGTTTCTCCTGGATAACCATACGTGATAATATTGTATTGTTTCTCCTGGATAACCATACGTGATAATATTGTATTGTTTCTCCTGGATAACCATACGTGATAATATTGTATTGTTTCTCCTGGATAACCATACGTGATAATATTGTATTGTTTCTCCTGGATAACCATACGTGATAATATTGTATTGTTTCTCCTGGATAACCATACGTGATAATATTGTATTGTTTCTCCTGGATAACCATACGTGATAATATTGTATTGTTTCTCCTGGATAACCATACGTGATAATATTGTATTGTTTCTCCTGGATAACCATACGTGATAATATTGTATTGTTTCTCCTGGATAACCATACGTGATAATATTGTATTGTTTCTCCTGGATAACCATACGTGATAATATTGTATTGTTTCTCCTGGATAACCATACGTGATAATATTGTATTGTTTCTCCTGGATAACCATACGTGATAATATTGTATTGTTTCTCCTGGATAACCATACGTGATAATATTGTATTGTTTCTCCTGGATAACCATACGTGATAATATTGTATTGTTTCTCCTGGATAACCATACGTGATAATATTGTATTGTTTCTCCTGGATAACCATACGTGATAATATTGTATTGTTTCTCCTGGATAACCATACGTGATAATATTGTATTGTTTCTCCTGGATAACCATACGTGATAATATTGTATTGTTTCTCCTGGATAACCATACGTGATAATATTGTATTGTTTCTCCTGGATAACCATACGTGATAATATTGTATTGTTTCTCCTGGATAACCATACGTGATAATATTGTATTGTTTCTCCTGGATAACCATACGTGATAATATTGTATTGTTTCTCCTGGATAACCATACGTGATAATATTGTATTGTTTCTCCTGGATAACCATACGTGATAATATTGTATTGTTTCTCCTGGATAACCATACGTGATAATATTGTATTGTTTCTCCTGGATAACCATACGTGATAATATTGTATTGTTTCTCCTGGATAACCATACGTGATAATATTGTATTGTTTCTCCTGGATAACCATACGTGATAATATTGTATTGTTTCTCCTGGATAACCATACGTGATAATATTGTATTGTTTCTCCTGGATAACCATACGTGATAATATTGTATTGTTTCTCCTGGATAACCATACGTGATAATATTGTATTGTTTCTCCTGGATAACCATACGTGATAATATTGTATTGTTTCTCCTGGATAACCATACGTGATAATATTGTATTGTTTCTCCTGGATAACCATACGTGATAATATTGTATTGTTTTTCCTGGATAACCATACGTGATAATATTGTATTGTTTCTCCTGGATAACCATACGTGATAATATTGTATTGTTTCTCCTGGATAACCATACGTGATAATATTGTATTGTTTCTCCTGGATAACCATACGTGATAACTGGATAACCATACGTGATAATATTGTATTGTTTCTCCTGGATAACCATACGTGATAATATTGTATTGTTTCTCCTGGATAACCATACGTGATAATATTGTATTGTTTCTCCTGGATAACCATACGTGATAATATTGTATTGTTTCTCCTGGATAACCATACGTGATAATATTGTATTGTTTCTCCTGGATAACCATACGTGATAATATTGTATTGTTTCTCCTGGATAACCATACGTGATAATATTGTATTGTTTCTCCTGGATAACCATACGTGATAATATTGTATTGTTTCTCCTGGATAACCATACGTGATAATATTGTATTGTTTCTCCTGGATAACCATACGTGATAATATTGTATTGTTTCTCCTGGATAACCATACGTGATAATATTGTATTGTTTCTCCTGGATAACCATACGTGATAATATTGTATTGTTTCTCCTGGATAACCATACGTGATAATATTGTATTGTTTCTCCTGGATAACCATACGTGATAATATTGTATTGTTTCTCCTGGATAACCATACGTGATAATATTGTATTGTTTCTCCTGGATAACCATACGTGATAATATTGTATTGTTTCTCCTGGATAACCATACGTGATAATATTGTATTGTTTCTCCTGGATAACCATACGTGATAATATTGTATTGTTTCTCCTGGATAACCATACGTGATAATATTGTATTGTTTCTCCTGGATAACCATACGTGATAATATTGTATTGTTTCTCCTGGATAACCATACGTGATAATATTGTATTGTTTCTCCTGGATAACCATACGTGATAATATTGTATTGTTTCTCCTGGATAACCATACGTGATAATATTGTATTGTTTCTCCTGGATAACCATACGTGATAATATTGTATTGTTTCTCCTGGATAACCATACGTGATAATATTGTATTGTTTCTCCTGGATAACCATACGTGATAATATTGTATTGTTTCTCCTGGATAACCATACGTGATAATATTGTATTGTTTCTCCTGGATAACCATACGTGATAATATTGTATTGTTTCTCCTGGATAACCATACGTGATAATATTGTATTGTTTCTCCTGGATAACCATACGTGATAATATTGTATTGTTTCTCCTGGATAACCATACGTGATAATATTGTATTGTTTCTCCTGGATAACCATACGTGATAATATTGTATTGTTTCTCCTGGATAACCATACGTGATAATATTGTATTGTTTCTCCTGGATAACCATACGTGATAATATTGTATTGTTTCTCCTGGATAACCATACGTGATAATATTGTATTGTTTCTCCTGGATAACCATACGTGATAATATTGTATTGTTTCTCCTGGATAACCATACGTGATAATATTGTATTGTTTCTCCTGGATAACCATACGTGATAATATTGTATTGTTTCTCCTGGATAACCATACGTGATAATATTGTATTGTTTCTCCTGGATAACCATACGTGATAATATTGTATTGTTTCTCCTGGATAACCATACGTGATAATATTGTATTGTTTCTCCTGGATAACCATACGTGATAATATTGTATTGTTTCTCCTGGATAACCATACGTGATAATATTGTATTGTTTCTCCTGGATAACCATACGTGATAATATTGTATTGTTTCTTCTGGATAACCATACGTGATAATATTGTATTGTTTCTCCTGGATAACCATACGTGATAATATTGTATTGTTTCTCCTGGATAACCATACGTGATAATATTGTATTGTTTCTCCTGGATAACCATACGTGATAATATTGTATTGTTTCTCCTGGATAACCATACGTGATAATATTGTATTGTTTCTCCTGGATAACCATACGTGATAATATTGTATTGTTTCTCCTGGATAACCATACGTGATAATATTGTATTGTTTCTCCTGGATAACCATACGTGATAATATTGTATTGTTTCTCCTGGATAACCATACGTGATAATATTGTATTGTTTCTCCTGGATAACCATACGTGATAATATTGTATTGTTTCTCCTGGATAACCATACGTGATAATATTGTATTGTTTCTCCTGGATAACCATACGTGATAATATTGTATTGTTTCTCCTGGATAACCATACGTGATAATATTGTATTGTTTCTCCTGGATAACCATACGTGATAATATTGTATTGTTTCTCCTGGATAACCATACGTGATAATATTGTATTGTTTCTCCTGGATAACCATACGTGATAATATTGTATTGTTTCTCCTGGATAACCATACGTGATAATATTGTATTGTTTCTCCTGGATAACCATACGTGATAATATTGTATTGTTTCTCCTGGATAACCATACGTGATAATATTGTATTGTTTCTCCTGGATAACCATACGTGATAATATTGTATTGTTTCTCCTGGATAACCATACGTGATAATATTGTATTGTTTCTCCTGGATAACCATACGTGATAATATTGTATTGTTTCTCCTGGATAACCATACGTGATAATATTGTATTGTTTCTCCTCTACATGCCACGTGGTTAAGTTAACAAATACTGCCGCCTGTTATTTTTTCGCAACAATAAATTTTACTCAGATTATCCTTGATTTATATTGTGGTTTAAGAACCATTCCTGTGGTATCCAAACAACAGAACCGATATTAGATATTCTAATGCGGTTGCTTTAAAAACCTGCTGAAAATGTTGTGATCAACAACAATCGAAACTGATGACATGCATATAGTTTTTGCTGTATCGTAATCTTTGGTTGGCCACATGTTTACTCATGTTATATTTATATACGAGCGTAGATTTATTCGCTGTTGAAAATCCGTCGTTTAGGTCCAGCCACTCTACTTGATGTCTATCGTTGTTGTTGATTTTTTGTATTTGTTATTTTGTGTTGAAAAGAACATCTTTTATACCTTTAAAATGTCCTTTAAACACAATCCATGTCTTATAACATCAGCTGAACATCATCAGATTTTTCAGAACGTAGTGAACAAGTAATTTATTTGTCTGACCATTTTGAGATTTTTCTTTAGTATCTTCGATTCATTGTATGGAGTCAATTTCGCGTTTTGTATCTTTTCTGAAAAAGAAGTGATCACTTCTGGCTTTCTTCCTTGTTTGAAAATGGGATATAGCATCAGTAAAGATCGTTGGTAAACTTGGGTGTTGAACGTACTATAAGGACATATTTCAGTCATAGCTGATGATAAACTCGGTCGTTTTGAAAGTCTGTTGAGGTATAGTTCAGCTTGACAGTTTGACAGATGATTCTTACGTATTATTACATGGAGTTCTTGTTTATATTGGAGATTTTATGTTGAACTGTATAAAGAAACTACAACGACAAACATTATCCCTGAAGATAACATGTTCAAGTGTAATCTTTCACATATTTTGTTTCTTGAAGACGTTTCTCTGTTTAAGCTTCACTTACTTCAATATTGTTTTATATTGAGAACATTCGTTATTTTGTTTACAACATTTATAAAACTAATTCACTAAAAGTATAGTAAACATTTCACCATTGCTTTCACTTAATATTTTTATTCAATGTTTTAAATTTATGATTCATGTTCATGACTTGGTTATGTTTGTATAACAAACTCAAGTTTTATATCAGAGTTATTCAGCTTTGTAGCCTAATTTGTGGCTCTAACTTAGCCAGAAAGCAGATGTTGATATTTGAAAACATTTCTTTAGGATCTGAAAACTCTGTAGGTGATACCTTATTAAGAAAGAGTTTTGTGAGAAGCAACTCTACCCATGTAATAAGCAAAGCCTTTCACTAAAAGGAACTTCCTTGGCTCCAAAGAATTTTACAAGATACGTTAACGAATTATTATCAAGATATGTTAAGCTGAGAGACACCCATTCTGGATATAAAATAATAATTGAAATTTTATCAGGAAAGGTAAGGCCGATTTTACCCACATCTAATCATCTAATGAGATTTTCTATTTGAATGGATGACGACTTGAATATTTTTCGAAAACACTTCAATAAAGCTACTTACAGTTAAAAGCGAAAACATGTTTGATTAAGAAGCCTCCCGCTGGGATTACATGTGTGTTACATTCTCAGAAGTACCATCTTCAATATAAAGAATGGGATCTTTCCCATGTTCCTGTATCTGGTAAGAACTTACCACTTTCACTATTGTGAATGTACTCGACAGGGCTTTCAGAAACGTTTATTAATAATGAAAGAAATACTCACATAAACACGTATAAGTCAGGTCGTAATAAACATGAGGGCAGCAAAGTCTAGTCAGAATGCACAAGTTAGAGGATGGCCTATAGGGACATATTGTTTCTCTTATGTTTTTGAAATTGGAATATCCATTTCAAGCTGATTATTCATCTGCAAACATTCACTAAAATGTTCCTGTATTTAAGTGATTTCCTTTATGACAGTTAATTTAAGTGAAGTTGCACTGTCACTAACTTTTATTTTTGTAATCCATAAAACACTTAATGTGTGCAGATTACAGGCAGATTCATTGTCTGAATCTGTGTCTTCCTTCAGTGACCCTATAACCAGAGATTCTGACATAAACAGAGACAATGAGTGTTTCTTCTAACCTCGAGAGAAACAGATATACTCCGATAACACGTATCTTGACCACAGAAACATATATCTACAAGAAATTTACAGGAGACAACAAAGTGTTTTAAAATGTTAATTTTTTGTACTTGTTGTTTCTATTGTGAAAGGTTTCTATTTATCAGAAGTTTCATCAACAGGTCGGCAAACGAACCTCGTTATTTCTGCCAAAAAAAGCTAACAAAAAATATAAAAGCGTTTATTGTAGGGACGTTGATAACAAAACAAACTTGGATATCTAGTGGTAGTTCTTTAAAAGACACTTAAGGAAACCACCATGTTTGTTCGATACTTAAGGAAACCACCATGTTTGTTCGACACTTAAGGAAACCACCATGTTTGTTCGATCTTTTACTGCCAAGAAAACATTTCTAGGGAATTTTCGAGTATCACATTTTACAAAGGTAATTGATGTCATAACGCTCATTTAGTATAGTTTTACATAATATTGAATAATCTGGTGAAAGAACACGTCAGATTTGGAACTAAACCAATCTCCCAAGTTTAAGGCACATTCTATAAACTGGTAAGCGAACATTTTTCCTTCGTTATCAAGAAAGTTCCACTCACGAAGTTACGCCTGTAAGAGTTGATTAAGTTGACGTACTTAAGTCCAATCACGTAGAGGGTTAATAGCGATATGTTTTTTTCATCTTCAGTTCTTTATACATTTGAATAATAAAACGCCCACCATTTATTAACCAAAATATCTTTATATTTTTGTTTTCATTTCAAGGCTCCTGATGTCATTACCAAATACACCTTTAGAAGTAATGCATTGGCACGTAAGCCATGTTAGGACCTTGTGGTATGGTAGACGATGGATCGCATATATGTAGATTTTATTTTGTAAAATATTCACAAAGCACGGTACAAACTAAGGTGACAGGACCAGTGAATAAATAATAAAACAAGCATTCAACATCATGTATAAAAATATTGATTTATTTGTCACTCTAGAATGGGTAGATAAAGCATATCTTAAATGATACCGTTCCATATGTCAGCCCCCCGCTAGTACAGCGGTATGTCTAGGGATTTACAACGCTAAAATCAGGGGTTCGATTCCCCTCGGTGGGCTGAGCAGATAGCCTGATGTGGCTTTGCTATAATAAAACACACACATACACAAATATTGAATTCTGCTCCCCGCTAGTACAGCGGTATGTCTACGGAATTACAACGCTAAAATCAGGGGTTCGATTCCCTCGGTGGGCTGAGCAGATAGCCCAATGTGGCTTTGATATAAGATAACACACTCCATATCTCATAAAACGGCACCAAATAGATGTGTTTGATTGTTAGGGATTTGTGTGTGTATATATGGAGTTGGTTGATGTTAAGCAGAAAGCAACATGGAAAGCTGTCTGTGCCATTACGGGTATTCAAACCTAATACTTAGCTTTACATGCCTTTAGTCACTGGGTTATATAACAGAGTATTCAGTTATGGCAATGCTGACGTTTAACTTATTTACTAAGTACAGAAACATAAGAGCTCGTTGTGAGATCACACTAAAATGTACCGCAATAAAGATGTTGCATTAACTGGACATTTTTAAATGTACGAGTGTAATTAATTTTGAATTGTAGCTAATATTTATTGGAAATATATATAAATATTTGGTCAGTTTTATTACTTAATGTTTGTAGTAAAATATTATTTTTTTAATCAAAACCGAACTTTTCTTATACATCAGCTTATCATGTTGCTAGGATAACACATTCCAAACTTTAGTGATGAAAGTGCGTTATAGTAGAAACAGTCTAACCCCATTTTGATTGGATAAAATTAGTTCGAAAATTTAACATAAATACTCTTCATGAGCTATCTATACTCTAGTTTATCAGCTCAAAATTAAGGATAATTATGTGCAGATATTGTTTATTTATCTTTGCACGAGAATTATTAATCAAATAAACATATAAATAAAGTTCACACATCTTATCAGAAATAATATATCAGATACTGATATTATGCAACTGATGTAACGCAGTTAGGATAACATTCAGAAATGGACTGATATGAAAGAACTTGTAATATAGTTACAATAATGAATTAGTTCGGTAATTACGAAGATGTGCTAAACATTTTCAATAACAGTGAGCATATTTAATTTAAGTTATCTAAAACACGTCGCAAAACAAATTGTGCTTTCGGTCATATTTCTACTGACGTGTGATCCGTATCTAAAATAACCAAAATTCGTTTGTTTGTTGTGTGGCAAAATGTTGCATTTGCGCTTTCGAACTACGTGTTTTTTTTTTTTCTCATATTGAAAACAATTTTCATTCATTTGTTTTATAAGCACATGAAACAGTAATTTTTCTCAAATGCAGTTTTGTTTCCATAATGATGAAGAACATCAAACATATAAGAAGAGGTCGAAGACGTAGCTTATTAAGTCCAAGTTCTAAAACGTATTTATTGCAATAATTATCTGTAGTGTAACTTAATATTCGTACAAAATGTAGTGGATTTTCAACCAGTTTAGTCGTTTTCGTTTGATTTTTTTTAACTTAAAAGCGTAGTTTTACTGTATTTACTATATAGAGAGAACACGGGAACGTGAATTTTATGCGCCACAACTCAGTAAATTGAGAACTGTTCAAAATGAATTAATGTGTCTTTTGGCTTCCAGAGACCGAGTCAGTGAATTGTTACAGCGTAATAGCAGGCGCCAGAATGTGAAGGTGTGTTAAGGGTATCGTGTTCGCACACCGACAGCAAACATCGCACAGCTAAAGACCAGGATAACAGACACCATTGTTACTGTGCAAATGCTGCAACAAACGTAAACTGAAATGGAATACCGGTTAGGCATTTAAGAATAGGAAAGAAATTTCATACCACCCCGTACAGTAAAATGATAAC
This sequence comes from Tachypleus tridentatus, assembly GCF_004210375.1. Lineage (NCBI taxonomy): Eukaryota > Metazoa > Arthropoda > Merostomata > Xiphosura > Limulidae > Tachypleus > Tachypleus tridentatus. The sequence goes on from NC_134827.1 coordinate 60,955,697, forward strand.
ACGTACATAGAATTTACGAGTCAAATAAAATATTACACTAGTTTCAATTGTTCCATTCAAGGATTTCTTTAAACGTTATTATATTTAATGTTATACGTGCTACTTTTAGAAAAAGCTAGAAATTATAGTCTACCATACACACCGAGACTTTAGGTGATTTTAGTGGTTTATTATCTCAAGATGTCTTCAGATGCACAGATAAGATGTAAGTAAAGCCAGTCTCGATTTTTTATTAAGTAAAATGAATATGTAGGTTATCTAATTTTTCTAAAAGATCCTCACACTTGCTTAGTCGTAGCTGTTGGAAGAGAGTATTTTTTTTACAAATGTGTTGAAATTTGAAAATTAATCTGAAATACAAAGAATTTTTTTTTGTTTGTTTTTTGAATTTCGCACAAAGCTACTCGATGGCTATCTGTGCTAGCCGTCCCTAATTTAGCAATGTAAGACTAGAGGGAAGGAAGCTAGTCATCACCACCCACCGCCAACTCTTGGACTACTCTTTTACCAACGAATAGTGGGATTGACCGTCACATTATAACGCCCCACGGCTGAAAGGGCGAGCATGTTTGGCGCGACCGGGATGGGAACCCGCGATCCTCAGATTACGCTTGGCCATGCCGGGCCCCAAACACATAGAAATAATGGATAATTTCACAGTAACGTTAATTCCACTGAAATACTGTCCGTTTCTGAAATCAGTTCACTTACCAGATGTCATTAGAAAACTGTCAGAGTCGTATAGAAGTTAAATACCCGATTTAACACACATGGAAATTGAATGCCACATATTTCCTTTAAGTGTACGGAAAATCATCAGCTCTTTAAGAATTAATAGGATATTATACATAAGAAATGTGAAGTGTATAACACACACGCGCTCATAAAAACGTAATGACAAAACAAAATTTGATGAGATAACTTGTGATCAAATGAAACGTCATAGGATAGCGTTCCAAGAATTACTATAAGGAAGCCTTGATACTTGAGGAAAGTATTCTGAGGTAATTTCTTTCTCTATGTACACATACAGACAAAAGAACACTAGTCTTTGTAGACTTCGGGTTTTACTTTTCTGGTACTTCTTGACTTAAACTTTGGCAAAAACACATTACCCGCGATGTCATTAATCTAGCACGAAATGTAACCATCTGAAAGACAATAGGAACTGAGTTTATGAACTTTTAACTCTAAAATTTGAGGTTCGATTTCCCATGAAGAAAAGATTACCTAATGTGGCTGTGAAAACACATTACCTGCGATGTCATTAATCTAGCACGAAATGTAACCATCTGAAAGACAATAGGAACTGAGTTTATGAACTTTTAACTCTAAAATTTGAGGTTCGATTTCCCATGAAGAAACGATTACCTAATGTAGCTGTGAAAACACATTACCCGCGATGTCACTAATCTAGCACGAAATGTAACCATCTGAAAGACAATAGGAACTGAGTTTATGAACTTTTAACTCTAAAATTTGAGGTTCGATTTCCCATGAAGAAAAGATTACCTAATGTGGCTGTGAAAACACATTACCCGCGATGTCATTAATCTAGCACGAAATGTAACCATCTGAAAGACAATAGGAACTGAGTTTATGAACTTTTAACTCTAAAATTTGAGGTTCGATTTCCCATGAAGAAAAGATTACCTAATGTGGCTGTGAAAACACATTACCCGCGATGTCATTAATCTAGCACGAAATGAAACCATCTGAAAGACAATAGGAACTGAGTTTATGAACTTTAACTCTAAAATTTGAGGTTCGATTTCCTATGAAGAAAAGATTACCTAATGTGTCTGTGAAAACACATTACCTGCGATGTCATTAATCTAGCATGAAATGTAACCATCTGAAAGACAATAGGAACTGAGTTTATGAACTTTAACTCTAAAATTTGAGGTTCGATTTCCCATGAAGAAAAGATTACCTAATGTGGCTGTGCATTAAAAACAAACAAAATATAGGGATAAAAACCACGGATTACGTGTTGTTTTTTGTACTGAATGAAATTAAACGAACTATATTATTACCAGAAATGCATGTTTTCGATGAAGAAGCAATCGTTAAATTACTATAATAATATAATAACAGTTAGTTACAATTTTATAACCCTCGTTTAACGGTATTGAGGTTAGTACTAGGTTATTCGACTTGTTTAGATTCCTTTATTCTATAGAAGGAATACACGAAACGTTAATACCAGTATCCTTGTTAAGATAAAACAGAGTACTTATTTAAAATATATTGACAATCAGTTAATGCCAGACATTTACAAACAAAATTCAAAGTTTAAAGTTCTTCTAATTCAAAAATGTAACCTTGACGTGAGAAATTGTGGAAACAATGAGAAAAAAAAACTTAATTTCGAAAATTATTCTAAGTAGTTATACATACGATCAGTTATACATCAACATGTTTAACCAGCTCCATACTTATATCCACATGCCAGAATAAAAATTTCAAAATTTTGTAGAATTATTCTGCTGCTTGGAATCCTTTATAAACTTTCTTGATGTGAAAACATTTAAACAAAACCGAAACATTCTTTTTGGTTATCTTGGTGTAAAACCAACAAAACTTCGAACTTCTTGTTCAGTCACAGGTTGAAGCTGGTCTATAAAGACTGCATCTTTACCTTTAATGATGTTAATGAATTAACTTGTGCTGTTTTGGTATAGATTTTCCTGGATCCAGTTTGAAGCTTTGTTTGCATCTGATGGAATTAAACCAAATCCTGAAACACTAATGGGATGAGCCTCAAAACCAACAAAACTTCAAACTTCTTGTTCAGTCACAGGTTGAAGCTGGTCTGTAAAGACTGCATCTTTACCTTTAATGATGTTAATGAATTAACTTGTGCTGTTTGGGTGTAGATTTTCCTGGATCCAGTTTGAAGCTTTTTTTTGCATCTGATGGAATTAAACCAAATCCTGAAACACTAATTGGATGAGCCTCACCAATATCGGTGTGATTGAGTCATTATTGTGTGAACACTTGCAATAGCACTAGCTATGGCTACCTTCACTTCCCTTATCATACCATTCCAACAGGAAGCATGATAGCAATTACAAAACTCCAGTGGACCTCTGTACATTTTAGATACATATGAGCTAATGCTATTTGATTTCCAGTAAGGAAAAGCTAATTTCCTGTGTAGGCTCTACAATCATATTACACATCATCTGTGTTCATAGTGAACCACAGAATATTATCTGTGTAGATGGAAGTTCTGTTATTTCATCCTTCATCAACACTCATGCAGCCCATTGTTTCTGAGCTCGAATTGGCCAGTTCTCGCATCGAAAATCAGTTAATGAACTGCCTAAAAAAATTGAACAAAAATGCTTGTGTTATTTTGATCCTGAACCTTCAATGCCACACCTGAGGCTTAATGTGAATACTTAATACTGTTATCAGCATCATCTTGACAAAGCTGGAGGTTTACCTATCCACTCTCTTCTTGTTTATCACCATTTGTCCCAATGAAGTCAATATTCCCTTTCTGAAAGATGGTCGTATGTAAAGGGCCTGATATACATTCCTATGGTAGGTAACAGGCGTCATCCCAATCTCCAAATGCAGACTGATTATCAAACCTTTCGAGATGAGTTTTCTGCCATGATTCCACGAGTTGATTGCCAGACCCAACTTGGAATCCATTTATTTTCTAAAGATTTACTGGCAGACGTTTCTAAAACTGAATTAAAGTCAGCAAAACGTAACCTTATAATCATCTATAATGCATATGAAGGTGGATAAATTATTATCCTCAGTAAAGGTGGTTATAAAAATGGGTTAAACATATGTGAAAGACGAATTTGTACAAAAAGCTAGAACTTAAACCCATAAATACTAAGAAAACGTAAAAACGAGTTGTTTCCTTTACCAAAATGTATACCTTTAGTAAATAGTTTTAAACCCATAGCATCAAGTGTACGAAACAGATAAGTCTATAGCTTGGAAATATCCATTTTGGTAGAAAAGAGTAAACGTACAATTACAGCGGAAGGTCTTGGCATTTAGAACGCTAAAATCAAGGGTTCGATTCCCCTCGGTGGACACAGCAGATAGCCAAATGTGGCTTTGATATAAGAAAAAACATATACAGATAGTTATAATAATTTGTAAGAAAGGTTTAAAAACTAATATATTAGAGGAAGATGTACTTGTGCTATTTAATATGATGTTATTATTTTACAAAACTCCTGTAGAAAAGTGGCTTTAAAATAAATTAAGAATAAGTCGAAATGAATGTGTTGAATTTGATAACAGCTGCTGATCCATTTTAAACAAAAACAAGGCTTACCTATGTCACATATGACAGGCTATCCCTCTGTCACATCTGTCACATGGATATGCTTGTAAGTAGAGCATTGGATAAACACAGTTCACGCCAGAGGTTTGAATAAAATATATATAGATGACACAGTATTGGAATTGTAAGGTATTCAGTTACAAGAATTTGGTAGTTATTCAAACCATCAACTGAACTTATGTGTAAAACTGAAGAACTTAATAGTGAAAAAGAAATGACCAATGATTGTTGTTATTTTGAGTTAAGCCTAAAGCTACACAATGGGCTATCTGTGCTCTGCCCACCACGGGTATCGAAACCCGAATTTATAGCGTTGTAACTCCGCAGACATACCGCTGAGCCACTGGGGGCGTGATTAAAGGAGACATGTTTGTATTATCATCCCAATGAAACAAGAATCATGTTATATAGAAACACAACGTGTTATACTCATATTTACACAGTACTGAAAATATGTTATTTTACCAAATATCGTAGATAAAACAATAAATAGATTTAGTGTCCCCAGTGGCACAGTGGTATGTCTGCGGACTTACCCACTAAAAACCTGGTTTCGATACCCGTGGTGGGCAGAGCACAGATAGCCCATTGTGTAGCTTTGTGCTTAATTCTAAACAAACAAAAAAAAAAAACAAATTAATAGATTTAGGAATAGTCCAATGTTATTTAAAAATACTATATTAACTCTCTTTATGACAAAATAAAAATAAACTTTAAATTTACCATATATATATATATTTCAGGATTACCAAATCAGTTCATTAATATTTTGTTTTTTCATGAATACCGAAGATAAAATATACAGGGTGACCCGTAAGTCCCTACCCATTCCTATGTTATTAAGCTATAAACAATTACACATGTATTATAAATTTGTTTCTTTTTTTTTTCAGAGACATATGGCCGATGTAAGCCCATTTACACTTGAAGAGCACATCGTGACAAGTATTATGCAGCGAGAATGAGGGACAGCACACAGATACACTGGATACATAAGATACATGGATGGGTAGGAACGTACGGGCCACATTGCACATAAAAGACGAAGCTGGAATACATAAAATAGTACGTGAATGTGGTGGTATTAATACTGGTTAAACTAAAAGTTAAACTGATTAAAATACAGATAAGAGTAACATAAGGGATAAAAAAAATAATAAAGTAGAAATTTCAGTTATAGTTATAAAAAATCATATATATTTTTTATATATTTAATATATTTCATTTTTATTAAACAAACCTACAATCTTGCTCCAATCAAATAATGCTGTAGTTTTAAATATTCGTCAAGCGGGTTTGAATCCCGGTCGCGCCAAACATGCTCGCCCTTGCAGCCGTGGGGCGTTATAATGTTCGGTCAATCCCACTATCCGTTGGTAAAAGAGTAGCCCAAGAGTTGGCGATGGGTGGTGATGACTAGCTGCCTTCCCTTTAGTCTTCGTAATCCCAGGGTCGCGGGTTCGAATCCCGGTCACACCAAACATGCTCGCCCTTTCAGCCGTGGGGGCGTTATAATGTGACGGTCAATCCCACTATTCAAAACAAACAAACAGTGCATTGTATCTTAAGTGAACAATTTTAAAATTTTGCTCTAAGAAATAAAACAAAAACAATAAAACAATGAATTTTGCACATCGTTAGGTTATTGTTGATATAGATTACAGGGGTGTGCAACAGGCGGCCCGCGGGCCACAACCCGGCCCGCCAAGCCATTTAGTGTGGCCCTAGTTGTTGTAATCTAACCATGTGGCCTGATCTGTAATCCAACGCAAATGGAATATTTTTAAAAGCATCGATCCTACGGGATTCCCAGGCTTCGACTCGACAAACTTCTAAAATTATCTTTGCTAGAGAGGAGCAGGCCGAATTCGATTGGTCGGCCTCCTTAGGGCATGAATAGGTGACGTGCACTAGCACTATTGTCTACGACTCAACGTCATGTCCTGAACCTCGCCTTCACCCGCTGGCGACAATTTTCCCTAACCTCTGCTGTCCGTCATTCATTATTGGTGAAAATTTTATTACCTTTACAGTTACTACAAGAGATTGAAGGTAAATTGATTATTATTTAGCATATTGTTGTGACTTTACTGAATTTATTAAAATTTTTGCTTTCAGATGCATCTGATTCTATGTACAGTGTGACCTCGTTATTCGCGGGGTTACGTTCTTTACCCTCCCGCGAATAGCGAAAAATCGCGAATATTGGATGCAGTTTTAAAACGTATATGTATGCGATTATATACTATATGAAATGCTTCCCAAACACTAATGATACTTATACTCATTGATGCAGTAATAATGTAGCAATATTGCATACTGTTATATATTTCACTAAACTGTACCGTGCGTTACCGGGCTGTGCTTTGCCGTTTGCGTTGTTGGGGAAGCTGAGGCAGTCAGCCAATAGCAGTCCAATCTTGTTTGGTGAAGACGACAATTGATAAAACGGCTTGATTGAGTAAATACAACAGAAATCTCCTCGAAAAGCCCTTTCAGTCTCTGTGACCTACAAAAACGCAGTTCGCGCATAACCCGCGAATATGCGGGGCCGCGAATGGCGAACCGCGAATAGGCGAGGTCACACTGTATTTTGCTATTCTCAATTAATTTAAGTACCGGAAGGCTATGATCGGGATGCCAATTTAGAAACATGTGTTTCTGTCCATAAGAGGTTCCATGTGTAAATAAATTCTATGTTTTTTCTACTTTGCTATTTTCGTGAGAATAATTTTTGTTTTGATTTCAGGGCTAGTAAAATGTCAGCAGTTAAGAAACGAAAAATTGATGATGAGGGAAGGTTATTCAACAGTGAATGGTGCACAAAATATCTTGTTGTCCCACATAATCAAGGTGTTGTCTGCCTCGTCTGTCAAACTACAATTGCAGTCATGAAAGAGTACAATATTAAGCGACATTACGCAACTAAGCACTCCTCCCAGTTTGATGAAATTGTTGGTCAGGCACGAAAGGACAAAATTGAACATTTAAAACATCCATTGAAAAGCAACAAGGTGTTTCTACCACTTTCAAGAAAAATTCAGAACTGGTGACAAAACTGAGTTTTAAGCTTTGTGAATGTATGGCAGAAAAGGAAAGCCTTTCAGTGATGGAGAATTTATTAAAATTGTTTAACAATATTCACAGAATATGCATGTCCAGAGAAAAAATATTTGGTGGAGCAAACTAGCCTTTCCCGCTTTACTGTCTCACGCAGGACAAAAGATCTTTCAGAGGACATCAAAGAAACTTTGAAAGAGAGATTGAATTCGTGTGAAGCTTTCAGTCTGGCTTTGGATGAAAGCACTGATATCAATGACACATCCCAACTTGTCATTTTCATCAGAGCTGTTACTGCAGGCTTTGATGTTTTCGAAGAGTTTTAGATATGGCAAGCCTTTCCTCCACAACCACAGGACAGGATATTTGTGAACAAGTGCTTAAGGTTGTAGAAAAGTTTGAACTGAATCCTTATAAATTATGTGGTGTTACAACAGATGGTGCTCCTTCCATGACAGGTAGGACAAATGGATTCACCAAGAAATTTCTAACTGCAATTGGAGCACAAGACGTAGTTGTAAGCCATTGCATTATTCACCAAGAGAGCTTGTGCACCAAAGTTCTGGATTTTGCAGAAGTCATGAAAAATGTCGTCCAATGCGTAAATTATATTCGAACACGAGGATTAAATCATCGACAATTTAAAACTTTTTTAGATGAGCTGGACAGTGAGTATTCAGATGTTTTGTACTTCTCTGCTGTACGTTGGCTTAGTAGAGCTGCTACTTTGAAGAGATTCTGGAATCTGCGAGAGGAGATTAAGTTCTTCATGGAGAGCAAACGTCAGAATGTGGACTTCTTGAGCAATGAGAACTGGCTGAATGACTTAGCATTCCTCACAGACATTACACAGCATCTGTCTGATTTAAACTTAAAACTACAAGGGAAAAGTCAACTTGTGAATAAGTTGTTTGAGCATATTTGTGCTTTTGAGAAGAAATTGGAACTTTTCCAGGTTCAGTTGAGAAGAGCCATATTGACCCATTTTACATGTCTTGCAACCAGGAAACTGGAATTTCCTAATCTGGATTGCACCAAATATGGAACCAGTGTACAAAAGCTGCGTGATGAGTTTGCAAACAGATTTCCAGATTTCAGACAAACTGAAATTAGATTGAAATTGTTCGCTCAACCTTTGATTTGGCAGTGGAAGACAGTCCTGATGATTGCCAAATGGAACTCATTGAACTGCAGGCTGACATGGACACTAAAAGGAAATTCTCTGAAAACAGTTTGCTAGACTTTTACAAACTCTGTGTACGTGAAAAGTTATCCAATTTGTCCCGTCATGCACAAAGAATTGCCTCCCTTTTTGGTAGCACCTACTGCTGTGAGCAATTTTTCTCCAAAATGAAGCTCATCAAAACCAAATGTAGAAGTCAGCTGACTGATGAACATTTGACCAGTCAGTTAAGAGTGGCAACCACTTCTGTCAAAGCTGATATTGACAAGCTCTGCAAGGACTCTAAATTTCAAGTGTCGCACTAAAATGATCACTCATGCAAAAATATAAAATATTATTGCTTGCATTTTGAGAATTTTTTTTTAATTTATTGTGCATGTACACGAATAAGCTTGTTTTTTAAGTGGCCCCGCTTGATTGATGAAGTTGGTTATATGGCCCACCGACGAAAAATGTTGCACACCCCTGATATAGAAGGTTCAGTAAACGTTTAACCTTCATCTACTGACAGTAATCGTAAACTCTTCTAACAATATTTCTATCTAGAATTTGTTTAATTATATTGTAGTTACAGAATAACATGACTGGAAGAGATAGATGCATACACAAACACATACATATTTAAATTATTTTGAGAACAGATATCAGTGAGAATCTCTGACAACATCCTGTGGTTTTAAGAAAGTTCTTAACAATTCTTTTCTTCCACAAGATTACTAAAACCATTACACGTGGCATTTGTGTGTGGTTTTAGCTCATTTAATACATCAGATGAGAATATATTGTTATGCAGAAATTTTAAAACTGCACGGCGTAATTTACGAGATGCATTTGTTTCACGAGCGTGCACGTTCTGTGAGCGCGCGTTCTCTTCAAGTGTAAATTCAATTTGTAGTTTATCTATCTGGTTGAGGTGACTGGTTGAATTCAAGAATGAATTAAATTCCATAATCTGTATGGGACTTTCGACGGAAATGTTATTTTCTTTCAGAATCAAATAAGTAGTGAGGAACACAACTCTTTGTTTTAATGTTCATGAAAAGCAAAGAATGCTATTCAACATAATGTTTCTACATTAAGTCACATTTCGGTATTGAATCTATATTATGTTGTACGTTTTTTCACACCAAATTTTAATATCGTTACACTCTCCGTTTCGCTTTTCCTTCTTATCCATCTACTTTACTTAAGGGCCCCGGCATGGCCAGGGGTCAAGGCGTTCGACTCGTAATCCGAGGGTCGCGGGTTCCAATCCACGTCGCGCCAAACGTGCTCGCCTTCCCAGCCGTGGGGCGTTATAATGTGACGGTCAATCCCACTATTTGTTGGTAAAAGAGTAGCCCAAGAGTTGGCGGTGGGTGGTGACTAGCTGCCTTCCATCTAGTCTTACACTGCTAAATTAGGAACGGCTAGCGTAGATAGCCCTAGAGTAGCTTTGTGCGAAATTCTAAAACAAACAAACAAACAAACAAACCACCCCTTTGTGATATCTGAGTCACCTTATGGACGAGGGTTAGCGTTTTCACATCAGAAAATATTGGAAGTTTGTAGTTTCTTCTTTCAGCTCTTCGATTCCCTCCTGTTTATCGATTTTGCTACAGCATCGAGAAACAACGAATGCTTATTTAATCTTTACAAAATACAAGTTCCTTAATAAAAGTAAAATTATACTCTAAATTATACATTACAAATAACAATTGATACTTATACGAACAACATTAATGAAATGTTTATTTTATATGAAACTAAAACAAGTAGAATATTTTTAATGTTCAGGGATGCGTGCGAATATTTCTTGTTTTAGAAGTGAGATCATTGGATTTAATTATACCAAAACACTGAACAGTTGCACCAGAACCAAACAGAAAAGTAAAACAAAACCACCACTGTTATGTTGTTAATATTCTAATATATTCTCATTGAAGTAAGTTTTACTTTTCCAGAAGAAAACCTTACAACCTTCATTCTTATAACCAGCAACACTTTTCGAGCTAAAGTCATAATACTCAAATAGGATAAGAAGGCCTAACAGAACTGTTCTTTCACACAGTCGGTTGTGTTAATACAACTTTCCCTGAAGAGAGCAATAGATATACATATATATATATATGTGTCTGTATTTACAATACCAGAAAGTTTCCTTGTTTCTGGTCTAGTTACTTCTTACATTGTACCTCAAATACTAGAAAGATAATAAAAAAACAGCTTTTTACTTATTCCACGTTTTCCTTAAAATTTAATGTTTCTCTCTGACATGTTCCAAATTTGTGAGTTCAGTAAGTCGAATTAGAATAACAAGTCAATGCGTCACACACAAAGAAGCCAAGTGAACCCAAGAATAGCGAAGTACAAAATACACATGAAACAATAAATGTACTGATACCACTTGGAACAAACGAATCAATAATGTACTATTACCCATTCATACAAATAAAACAATAAATGTAATGATACCAGTTGATACAAATGAAACAATAAATGTAGTGATACCAGTTTAGAGTGGATGCGACTTTTTTTTTTCTATTTTCGTAGTATAGTTAAACACCCCGATGGCTCAATGGTAGGTCTAAAAACTAATATCGCTAAAAGTAGGGTTTCGATACCCGCAATGAGTAGGTCACAAATGTTGTAGTTTTGTACTTACCAGTAAATAAGCGAATTAATAAAAATCAATATACAATGTACTGTGATCCAAGCTTTATTATTTAAAACTATCTGATTTTACTTATATACTAAGTCGTATTTTATAACGTTTTATTTTAAAATACCTAAATAAAATAGATGTTTATCCAAATGACATTTACGTTTAAAAGAGGTTATTTTACAAACATACTGTTACCTAATTTAAATACACACTGTAGTTATATTACATATAAAAATTTAAATTCACAACTAAACTGTTATTAAGAGGTTTGAAATCCGTAATAAAATAGTTTAATCAATAAAGTTTTTGTTTGTTTGTTTTAATTTCGCACAATATCTGCGTTAGCCGTCCCTAATTTAGTAGTGTAAGACAGGAAGGCAGCTAGTCATCACCACCCACCGCCAACTCTTGGGCTACTCTTTTACTAACGAATAATGGGATTGACTGTCACATTATAACGACTCCACGGCTGAAAGGGCGAGCATGTTTGGTGCGACCGGGATTCGAACCCGCGGAGTACGAATCGCATGCCTTAACACGCTTGGCCATGCCGGGCCAATTGATAAAGAATTAAAAATATCTTGTTACTGGGATTTGAATACATTAGATTTTACAAAATATTATACAAGGTGATCATAAAGTGAGACGGTCTGTGGTTGTTTTCATATTGAAAATTCAATTCGGTTCAAATTACGAACAACGCGTTGAAGGCGGAATCGAAAATTTTCGAACTTCAAAATAACACAACGAATACACGTAAGATTGTATTGTACATTCTGTGTTGGAGCCTCGATTCTGGTTCGTTTGGTGTTGAGAAAAAGCTTCATAATGGACTTTGCATTTTCTCACCAGATGACGCTCAGATATGAGTACTAAAAGCTCTCAGAGTTGTCACGTTGGTTGAAATGTATTTAATTCAGTGTTATTTACTTTAAGAACGAAGTTGTTGGATCCGTCAGAGAAAATTTTTACTTTGCACAAATGCAACGGCGTCACAACAACTTATAGTAAGAAATCTAAATGTCTCTTCATAACACAGTGTTTATCACACTATATAAAACAACACGTATATATCTGTGAGGGGCGTACCAATATAATCGGTTTCAGACTACATCTGACTATTACCACAGCGGTAGTGTTATGGTACATCATACTACATCTGACTATTACCACAACGGTTGTGTTATGGTACATCATACTACATCTGACTATAACACAACGGTAGTGTTACGGTACATCATACTATATCTGACTATTACCACAACGGTTGTGTTATGGTACATCATACTACATCTGACTATTACCACAACGGTAGTGTTATGGTACATCATACTATATCTGACTATTACCACAACGGTTGTGTTATGGTACATCATACTACATCTAACTATTACCACAACGGTTGTGTTATGCTACATCATACTACATCTGACTATAACACAACGGTAGTGTTATGGTACATCATACTATATCTGACTATTACCACAACGGTTGTGTTATGGTACATCATACTACATCTGACTATTACCACAACAGTTGTGTTATGGTACATGATACTACATCTGACTATTACCACAACGGTTGTGTTATGATACATCATACTACACCTGACTATTACCACAATGGTGGTGTTATGGTACATCATACTACATCTGACTATTACCACAACGGTAGGGTTATGGTACATCATACTACATCTGACTATTACCACAACAGTTGTGTTATGGTACATCATACTACATCTGACTATAACACAACGGTAGTGTTACGGTACATCATACTATATCTGACTATTACCACAACGGTTGTGTTATGGTACATCATACTACATCTGACTATTACCACAACGGTAGTGTTATGGTACATCATACTATATCTGACTATTACCACAACGGTTGTGTTATGGTACATCATACTACATCTGACTATTACCACAACGGTTGTGTTATGCTACATCATACTACATCTGACTATAACACAACGGTAGTGTTATGGTACATCATACTATATCTGACTATTACCACAACGGTTGTGTTATGGTACATCATACTACATCTGACTATTACCACAACAGTTGTGTTATGGTACATGATACTACATCTGACTATTACCACAACGGTTGTGTTATGATACATCATACTACACCTGACTATTACCACAATGGTGGTGTTATGGTACATCATACTACATCTGACTATTACCACAACGGTAGGGTTATGGTACATCATACTATATCTGACTATTACCACAACGGTTGTGTTATGGTACATCATACTACATCTGACTATTACCACAACGGTTGTGTTATGCTACATCATACTACATCTGACTATAACACAACGGTAGTGTTATGGTACATCATACTATATCTGACTATTACCACAACAGTTGTGTTATGGTACATGATACTACATCTGACTATTACCACAACGGTTGTGTTATGATACATCATACTACACCTGACTATTACCACAATGGTGGTGTTATGGTACATCATACTACATCTGACTATTACCACAACGGTAGGGTTATGGTACATCATACTACATCTGACTATTACCACAACAGTTGTGTTATGGTACATCATACTACATCTGACTATAACACAACGGTAGTGTTACGGTACATCATACTATATCTCACTATTACCACAACGGTTGTGTTATGGTACATCATACTACATCTGACTATTACCACAACGGTAGTGTTATGGTACATCATACTATATCTGACTATTACCACAACGGTTGTGTTATGGTACATCATACTACATCTGACTATTACCACAACAGTTGTGTTATGGTACATGATACTACATCTGACTATTACCACAACGGTTGTGTTATGATACATCATACTACATCTGACTATTACCACAATGGTGGTGTTATGGTACATCATACTACATCTGACTATTACCACAACGGTAGGGTTATGATACATCATATTACATCTGAATATTACCACAACGGTAGTGTTATGGTACATCATACTACATCTGACTATTACCACAACGGTTGTGTTATGGTACATCATACTACATCTGACTATAACCACAACGGTTGTGTTACGGTACATCATACTACATCTGACTATTACTACAACGGTTGTGTTATGGTACATCATACTACATCTAACTATTACCACAACGGTAGTGTTATGGTACATCATACTACATCTGACTATTACCACAACGGTAGTGTTATGGTACATCTACATCTGACTATTACCACAACGGTAGTGTTTTGATACATCATACTACATCTGACTATTACCACAACGGTAGTGTTATGGTACATCATACTACATCTAACTATTACCACAACGGTTGTGTTATGGTACATCATACTACATCTGACTATTACCACAACGGTAGTGTTATGGTACATCATACTACATCTGACTATTACCACAACGGTTGTGTTATGGTACATCATACTACATCTAACTATTACCACAACGGTTGTGTTATGGCACATCATACTACATCTGACTATTACCACAACGGTTGTGTTATGATACATCATACTACATCTGACTATTAGCACAACGGTAGTGTTATGATACATCATAATACATCTGACTATTACCACGACGGTAGTGTTATGGTACATCATACTACATCTGACTATAACCACAACGGTTGTGTTATGATACATCATACTACATCTGACTATAACACAACGGTAGTGTTATGGTACATCATACTATATCTGACTATTACCACAACGGTTGTGTTATGATACATCATTCTACATCTGACTATAACCACAACGGTTGTGTTACGGTACATCATGCTACATCTGAGTATTACCACAACGTTAGTGTTATGGTACATCATACTACATCTGACTATTACCACAACGTTAATGTTATGGTACATCCTTTACAAAGATAGGGTATTTCATAGTTTTAAGCTGTTAACAACAAACGACACAACATTTTAAGGTTACGAGTCTTCAGTGTTTTCACAGAAGTCGCACGGAAAATTAGAGAGCTTAGAGTGGTTTCAGGTTTCGAAGTTCTTATTGCCACAAAAGTTGGGTTTGACGATGCTACACGATGGTTACCTGCTCTATTTATCCATAATTTAGAAGTGAAGGACTAGTAGTTAGTCATCACTGCTCACCGCTAACTCTTGGACTGCTCTTTCACCAGTGAAAAGTGGGATTGACCGTCACAGTATTATGGCCTCATGGCTGAAAGGGCAATATTATTTGGCTGGACGAGGATTCGAATCCGTGATTCTCAGAAGTCAAGTTGCTAACTATCAGGCCTACCGGGTCAGTACCTAAAGGACCTATAAACCACACCTATTTGAAAGCAAACATTCGTCAGTAAAGACAAATATTAGGTTACGACAGGGAATCCTTCAGTCCAAGACCTATTTTCAATAATTTTACAGCATTAGCAAAATAATACACAAGAATTTTGAAATGAAACATTAATGGATCGTTTCAGAAGAAATGTAACCCCAGAAACGTTATCACAGCTTCCATCCAATCACATATCGTCTTCTGATGTAGCTCAAATTGGATTTTGCCAAGATGTTTGATCTATGAGCGACTCCTCCATTCTTTGAAGAAATTTATTATAATATAAATTTCAGTGTTGAAATGTGGTTCACATTCATGGCTTTCAAAGTGAAAGTGATTAATGGTAAGGAAAAGATCCAAAGTACAGCTGGGGAATGAAATTATTCTTAAAAAAAATGAGTTACCTTTTGTACTTGAAAAATTATTTGCCAAATAAAACGTTCCTATTCTATATTATATACGATATTATTGTTGATATAATTTTTGTATGATACTCATACAATATCTGCAGGATTGCAATCATTTTAGAAGACAAATATACAATACAAGGAAGGAAAATATTGATGTTTTATAATGATGTTGAAGATATCTCATCATCCTTCTGATGAACACAATAACTAACACATTCTTATTTGTTTTAACTTGTAACAAACTGATTCCTTGAACACAATAAAAATAAAATCAATAAGTGTTGGTGTGTTTTTTTGAATTTCGCACAAAGCTACTCGAGGGCTATCTGTGCTAGCCGTCCCTAATTTAGCAGTGTAAGACTAGAGGGAAGGCAGCTAGTCATCGCCACCCACCGACAACTCTTGGCCTACTCTTTTACCAACGAACAGAGGGATTGACTGAACATTATAACGCCCCCACGGCTGGTAGGGCGAGCTTGTTTGTCGCGAAGGGGATGCGAACCCGCGACCCTAAGATTACGAGTCGCACGCCTTAACACGCTTGGCCATGCCGGGCCATCAATTAGTGAGAATCACAAAAGAAGTTAGGAGCAATACCTATCCACAAGGTCAGGCAACAGTACACGTTAAGAACAAAAAGGAAAAATAAAACAAACCACTTGTAGAAAAACTGCCCCTACGACATATCAGTTCAATCGTTGTATAACTCAAACAGGTGTTTAATGAAATGAATATTGACAGTATTCATAATAAAACATACCAGTCTAATCGATGAATGCAGCTCTGATAGATTTTCGATTCGACTGTTGAAAGTAACAGTTGTCTTATTCGAACTTTATATGGAACGTTGAAACGCTTCCAATGAGAGTGAGTGATTCGAACACAGTTGTCGTACCATGGAGTATTTTGTTATAGAAACTATGCTGGAGGACACTGTCAAGGAGGACCGGCATGGCCAAGCGTGTTAAGGCGTTTGATTCGTAATCCGAGGGTCGCTGGTTCGAATCCCGGTCGCACCAAACATGCTTGCCCTCCCAGCCGTGGGAGCGTTATAATGGTTCAATTAATCGCACTGTTCGTTGGCAAAAGAGTATCTCAAGAGTCGCCGGTGGGTGATGAAGACTAGCTGCCTTCCCTTTAGTCTTACACTGCTAAATTAGGGACGGCTAGCGCAGATAGCACTTGAGTAGCTCTGCGTAAAATTTAAAACAAAACAAACAAACACTGTTAAGGTTTCGAAACACGGCTTTTAGCGTTTTAGTCCGCAGACATACCGCTGAGCCATGGGGGGGTTGTTACTGTGTGTTCGTGTTTTATTATAGCAAAGCCATATCGGGCTATCTGCTGAGACAACCGAGGGGAATCGAACCCTTGATTTTAGTGTTGTAAATTTGCAGACTTACTGTTGTACTGTTGTGGGGAATAATTGTTACTACTTAAAACAACTACTATTATAGGCTTAGATGTCATAATCCTAGAAAACCGTTGTTAAAAACAGTTATCTTTTCACTGTCACTATTTTTTATACTTTGAGTCTGGTTACTCATTCTTATTTACTCTAATTAAAAAAAAAAGTTGATTAATTTGCTGAGCTTTGAGATAGAAAATTCGTTTAAATCTTTATTTTGGAAACTCGTACGTATATGTAATTATATGGTATGAATATGTCTACTTAACATAGAGGGCGGGAAATATCTGACGTTTATCCTGATTGGATCGTCTCTAACTACGCAGTGCCGTTTCGTAGTGCCCGGATGCTTTATTGTATTTCGTCATTCATGTTTTAAACTTTTAAAATCTTTAAACGCACATATTATTGGCAAGTTGTACCACCAGTAATAAATAGCTGTTGACCTTATACACTGGAAACCTTATTAACATGACACAAAGAAATATTGGCAAGTAATACTTGTAATAACACATATTTTTGGCAGTGAACACAAGACAGCTTATTAACATGACAGAAAGACGATTTAACAGATAAAACTGCAGTAACATGTACTTGTTGGCAGTGAATACTAGACGGCGTATTAACATGACAGAAAGAAGTATTAGCAGGTAACAAGTGTAGCAACACATACTTGTTGGCAGTTGAACACTAGACAGCGTATTAACATGAGAGATGTTTAGTCTTGAAAATATGTACTACCATTATTCTTATTTTAATAAATTACGTACTGTCAGCCATGTCTTTTATGAAACTGTCAGTCATGTTTTTTATGAAACTGTCAGCCATGCCTTTTATGAAACTGTCAGCCATGTCTTTTATGAAACTGTCAGTCATGTTTTTTTATGAAACTGTCAGCCATGTCTTTTATGAAACTGTCAGTCTTGTCTTTTATGAAACTGTCAGCCATGTTTTTATGAAACTGTCAGCCATGTCTTTTATGAAACTGTCAGCCATGTCTTACGAAACTGTCAGCCATGTCCTTTATGAAACTTTCAGCCAAGTTTCTTATGAAACTGTCAGCCATGTCTTTTATGAAACTGTCAGTCATGCTTTTATGAAACTGTCAGCTATGTCTTTTATGAAACTGTCAGCCATGTCTTACGAAACTGTCAGCCATGTTTTATGAAACTGTCAGCCATGTCTTACGAAACTGTCAGCCATGTCCTTTATGAAACTTTCAGCCATGTTTCTTATGAAACTGTCAGCCATGTCTTTATGAAACTGTCAGCCATGTCTTTTATGAAACTGTCAGTCATGTTTTTATGAAACTGTCAGCCATGTCTTTTATGAAACTGTCAGCCATGTCTTTTATGAAACTGTCAGTCATGCTTTTATGAAACTGTCAGCTATGTCTTTTATGAAACTGTCAGCCATGTTTTTTATGAAACTGTCAGCCATGTCTTTTATGAAACTGTCAGCCATGTCTTACGAAACTGTCAGCCATGTCCTTTATGAAACTTTCAGCCATGTTTCTTATGAAACTGTCCTCGCCTCCTTCAACACCGATAGAGATGAGACAACGTACCAAAAGAAAATAACATTACAACATTATTTATTCTACAACGAGCACGTTTAACTTTCACACTTATTGATAAATTTAAAGAAGTACTGTTTTCCAATGCTACGAATGAATATTTTAGTATTCCTGTACAATTTGACTTGTAGAGACAGTTTAGCTTTTCAATATGAAGTATCGTATTTTCAGTGTAGGATCAGTGACATTCAAACATTGTGCTCTATGTTTATCATATTTTCGAATAACATATACATCAGTTTACTTATTCATGCGAAATGTTACATTTTTTACAAGGCTGGGGAGAGGTACATTTTATACGAAACATTAGGATACCCTAATACTTACACGCAAGAAGACATAACATATTCGTTGCATACATTGAAAACTTATCTATGTGTCAGGATGAAGAATTTTCAGCTAATGCTACTGTATTATTTATCGTGTTTTCCTTGTTTCATATGATGGAGTTCTAACACATGCAAAAGGAAATGCTAGGTAGTTTTACTATTATATAAAATATGTAAAAATTTCACACTTTATTAAAAGTTTTTATTGAATCACGTAAAATAAAATATATTTCGATTTGTATTCTATAAGTACAAATTTTATTTTGTCTTCAGGAACGGAGAACTTTTATTTTTACTTTCATTATATATAAAATAATTAACACAATCTGTGTCACTTAATTTTTTTATTAGAAAGCTTACAAGTTTGGGATTTTCATAAAACGTTGTAACACACACGTATCTGTATATACATATACGTGTTTTATACTCATGTGTATCTGCTAACGTTCTCTTACAATGTGTTAGTTTAAGCTGGTAACTCCTTATATTTAAGAGAAAGTTTTATACCTAACTTGACCGTAATGTTATAGCTGTTAGACTTTACAGGATGTAAACATGTTTTACACCTAACTTGACCGTAATGTTACAGCTGTTAGACTTTACTGCATGTAAACATGTTTTACACCTAACTTGACGGTAATGTTACAGCTGTTAGACTTTACTGGATGTAAACATGTTTTACACCTAACTTGACGGTAATGTTACAGCTGTTAGACTTTACTGCATGTAAACATGTTTTATACCTAACTTGACCGTATTGTTACAGCTGTTAGACTTTACTGCATGTAAACATGTTTTACACCTAACTTGACGGTAATGTTACAGCTGTTAGACTTTTCTGCATGTAAGATTCTCTGAATGATTATATTTGTGTATATCTATGATTTATGCCATGAAGTAGAGATCTTCCCAATACATTTATAATGTTTCACAAAGCACACATTTTAAAAACAAGTGATACATGCGGTGGTTGGGTTAATGTGTTTTCTCCAGGTTGTGAACACTGGTGTTACCAGAATAATCATATCGATTGAATTGTTAGACCTTTTATTTGCCACAAAATTGTTGAAATTGATGCTCCAAAGCTTGTATTTCATGTTGATTTGAAGAACAAGAACAGAAAACGTATGATTATTAATAGTTTTGTAAACACAAATGTTTACCTGTTATCTATACATCTTATAAGACAGTGTGAGGTCTCAACTGGTATAAGATACGTGCGGACATCTTGTAATATGCTTCCAAACATAGTAAAATTAAAATACATCACGTATAGACTAAAGGACACAATATGTTGTCGATGCAGTTCATTATTTACGCGGAGTTCCCCTGGTGATGAACAAACGAAGCTCTTCAAGAAACCACCTTGTTTGTCAAGATATTTTGTATGTACGATATACTCAAATAATAGTTACGTTGTTATATTATCTTGTGACAAACCGTCTTTTTATGTGATGACACAAGGGGTAACAAATTTACACAGGTTTGAAGACAACCGTTATAATTACTTTCCATAAAGCGATCAATTTGAAAAGAAAGAGGTTTTTAAATTTTATATCATTTTACATTTCTAATCAATATTATATATATTTCAATGTGATAACAAATTCGGTCACCACTTCACGGACATATAAACACTTCTCAGATTTTTGATTAGTGTATTAACAGAATCAAAACGTTATGTTAAAAGATGTTATATATATATATATATATAGCTTCGAATGTTTAATAACTATTACTTTTGGAGCATAATTTACCGACAGATTATAAGTAATAATTAAACCAGCAGTATGATGTGAGGTTTTAGTTATATTTTAAACCTCCCAATAACAACTTATGAGATTTTAATTATATTTTAAACCTGCCAATAACAATCTGTAATATTTTAATTATATTTTAAACCTGCAAATAACAATCTGTGAAATTTTAATTATATGTTAAGCATGCCAATAACAATCTGTGAGATTTTAATTATATTTAAAACCTGCCAATAACAATCTGTGAGATTTTAGTTATATTTAAAACCTGCCAATAACAATCTGTGAGACTTTAGTTATATTTTAAACCTGCCAATAACAATCTGTGAGATTTTAGTTATATTTTAAACCTGCCAATAACATTCTGATGAATTGTAAATACAAACGGTAAAAGTTTGGTTATTCTTTCTTCTAATTTGATCGTACATTGATTACATATATTTTGTGTATTTCCTGTAAGCAACTGTTTGTTGCGAAAAGTCCAGAAAACACACTTTCGAATCTGGACATTATACAGTGGCTCTCTAGATTAGGAGTTCGAATCCTAATCATCTGACACTTTCAGCCTTGAGGGCGTTATAAAGTTTCGGTTAATCCACTTTACGTTTGTAAAATAATAGTTCAAGAGCTGGTGGTGTTGACCAGCTGCCTTCCCACCAGTTTATTACTGCCAAGTTAGGGATGATTAGTGGAGGACTTACACTAGATTCAATCGAAACCAAAACTAAATGATCCATTGTTCGATAGTATCCAAAGTAAACACTTAGTAACGGAAATCAGAATTAGTAATATCTTAACAATGGAAGACGGGATTAGTAATCTCTTAGCAATGGAAAACAAAATTAATTTTTGTTTTTATATTACTGCTTAACCGAACGCTTTCCCAGTGGTCAGAGTGCCAGGCTATAAATCTGAGGATTCGTGTAAATTCATTATTTACACTGACACGAGAAACCACAAAACTTGGTTAAGGGTGATGTTGACTGGTTGCCTTACTGAAATTACTTTACAATCAAAAGAGAGTCTGTTTGTTGTTATTAGTAAAAACTGGACAAAAACAATGAAACACTACAAACAAAACCTTTGTAATATGTTCATACCTATTACGGAGAGGTTTAATAACTTACACTAATTAAACCGACTCGGCATGGCCAGCTAACTAGTTAGGGTGCTTGATTCGCAATAGGGGATCTCGGGTTCGAATCCTCGTCTTACCGAAAATATTCGCCCTTTCAGCCGTGTGGGCGTTATAATGTTACAGCCAAACCCCTTATTCGTTGACAAAAAAGCAGTTGGCGATGAGTGGTGATGACTAGCTACCTTTTCTCTAGTCTTACACTGCTAAATTATGAACGGCTAACGCAAATAATCCTCGTGTAACTTTGTGTGAAATTAAAACCAAACTAATAAAAGCCAGTGTAGCTTATGACGTCAGCATTACCGTCATTCTTTCTGTATATAATGCAAAATAATAATTCTAATTTTTGTATTCCAACTATAATTATTTACCTAATACGTCTTCGCATGCGAGAAAAAGGTTCTGAAACAGCTTAAGACAAAGCACGGTTATGTGACTTAACCAAATCTAATCTGTCACTTTCTACGAAATTAATGGTGTTTTTAAGAAGATAAAACAGGCTTAGGCAGAAAAATTACTTTATGTAGGGGCGAATATTCCGTCTGTACAAAATCAATTGAGGAGAAAACAACTTTTCTTTCCCTAGAGAAAGTCCACTTGCCTTCATTTCAAACAATATTTTTCGTTAGTTCATCTTTATAACTGAGGGAAATATGTTGCTCAGACACTTTTTTGTTTTCTTATTTTATAAATGCGATAAAAGTTTAATAATTTCGATTCTCATGTTTTCATATTAATTGATGGATGTTGTCATCTATATGTATTGTTGCGAGTTAACCTGTCATACACAGTTGGCCCAGCATGGCCAAGCGCGTTAAGGCGTGCGACTCGTAATCTGAGAGTCGCGGGTTCGAACCTCCGTCAAACCAGACATGTTCGCCTTTTCAGCCGTGGGGCGTTATAATGTTACGGTCAATCCCACTATTCGTTGGTAAAAGAGTAGCCCAAGAGTTGGCGGAGGGTGTTGATGACTAGCTGCCTTCCCTCTAGTCTTACACTGCTAAATTAGGGACGGCTAGCACAGATAGCCCTCGAGTGGCTTTTTGCGATATTCAAAAACAAACAAACAAAGCATATACAGTTAAGTGATTATTACAGGTCTATGTGAGACTTATCCTTCCAGCCAATCATCACGGTTGACATTTTTAAAAGTAAAGAAAAACTTATCAGATAAATTATGCATGAAAAAAGTAGTGTTGGTGCTTTGTTACGAACTAACTTTTATACACGGTTCGGCTGCCATATTGACCTACTTTATTTTGACGAGTAAACAAACAAGCACGTGACATTTGTTTAGATCGCCATTAGTATGACTTTCAGTCATTTTTTTTATTTTAAATTATTCAAAATTATTAGTAAATTTATGGAATTTTTAGGATAACAGATCACTAAATCAAATAATTACCAGTTACACTATATTATCACCCAGTAATTGTGGTACTATGAGTCTTAGATCTGTAGTAAGAGAGGTAATTGTGGTACTATGAGTCTGAGATCTGTTGTAAGAGAGGTTTTGGAAAGTATAATGAAAGATGCATTGTAAAATTTTTAAACAGAGTTTATCATTTTATTGAATTTATGGTTTCACTAAGGCAAAATAATTTGACATTTTTTTGTAAAAGTTGCTGTTTATGTAGAGGGGTGATGGTATAGATTTGGGGTATCGGAATTTTCAGAAGGGATTTAATATCGCAGGTCTTCCACTTTTGCTTGTTTGTTTGTTTTGAATTTCGCCCAAAGCTACTCGAGGGCTATATGCGCTAGCCGTCACTAATTTAGCAGTGTAAGAGTAGAGGGAAGGCAGCTAGTCATCACCACCCACCGCCATCTTTGGGGCTACTCTTTTAGCCAACGAATAGTGGGATTAGCTGCCACATTATAACGGCCCCACGGCTGAAAGGATGCGAAAACGCGACCCTCACATTAGGAATCACACGCCTTAACACGCTTGGTTATGCCGGTCCTCTAGTTTTGCAAGAAATTTCTCAACCATTTATGTTGATTCGTTCGCAAGAATATCAAATTCATTCAAATTTTATTTGTGTATGCACAACTTTTCTAAATGTTATTTTGTAGGTGAAATAGCGTAGTCAGTATGGTATACATGAATAACAAATGATATTTAAATTTTTTTGAAATTTCTTCACTTTAATGCGCACTAAAACGTAGACTGTACATAAATATATACTACAACATTCGTCACCTGTATAAGGATAAAATAATTTAGTCGTAGCTGAGGTATTTTAATCACGTAGCCTTTCAATATGAAGACAAAAGGGAAAAATCGATAGAAGGGAAAAAATGGAAAAATTCGATAGCTTGTTTACCTTGAAAGATTTTTTAAAATATTTTTTCGATATTTCTTTGGTAACACCATGTGGTAATTTACTCACGGTCTCCAGGTCTTACTCGGATTTACAATCATCCGTCAGTATCAATGTGCTTGGATCCTGGACGTTTCGATCCCTCACACCTTTCGCTAAAGAGAAACTGGTGACACGAATGAATCAATAACATCCACCTGCTTGTATTTCTTCGTATTTCATCAGCTAAGCTGTTTTGTAAATATACAGAAGCTTTAAGATAAGTCTGTTAAAAATACACTACGCTCAAACACGTACGTATTTGTGAGTGAAGTGAGAAGTGACAATGTGTTGAGAGTTATAAAGAACAGAAAGATTTTTTGGTTTAGGATTTTTTTTTATTCTCACACAATCCAAAGGTTAGGCCTAAGTGTTTATTTTCAAATTATTTCATGTGTTGATTGATAAGCAATAAAAGGTTACTACGATATGAGAACCAAGCGTGTTAAGGCGAGCGACTCGTAATCTGAGGGTCGAAGTTCAAAACAAACAAATCAAAACGTGTACGTAGCTTCTTCAGGGACAAACAGGTTTCGGTTTTACAACATTCACAAACATTTAGCATAATGGCATTTATATCTTATTATCGAAATGAAGTTAAAATATGACGAATAGGCATGAAGACACTTAATGTTTGTTTAATATCTCCCCACTGTCTCAGCAATCTGACTGAGAGCTGATAACACTATAAACTCTGTATCTGTAGTGGGCAGAGAAAGAATACCCGAATCACCATGTAGCCTCGTCGCTTAACAATAACGAGCTTTAAATACGTTGATCAGAGATCGAGACCATATTTGGTTATTCCCTAGTGATTAGCTCTCCAGGACGATAAATCTTATCGTAATTAGCGGGAAGTTGCAGAAGGAAAGTAAACAAAAATTACTTTAGGGCCGTACGTTAGTATTACAATAACTAGAAGACCAGTATTTGATGAAACGTGAGTAACCCAAGAAATGTTGTTCGTTAGTCGCTTACACTCTATTCTAGCAACGGGAAATCAGAGACGTGTTTACACAAATAACATCATGTAGCTCAACACTTTATTTGGTCTCTAAACGTTGGCGGTTTGGACAAGGTGTCTTCCTTTTATTACACTACTTTAGTACACTGCGTTTCGAGATGCGATACCAATATTCATTTCAAACGATTGGTTATTATTAGTGCAGCGAGTGAAGATTCTTATGTACGTGCTTTAAAAAAAAAACACAAAGGAGTTATGCCTTCAGCCACAGCAGAAAAAGCTCACGTTAACGTGGTTATGGTATTTTTCTACCACTTGAATATTTGTGCGATTACATAATAAAAAAGTTTAATTTTCTTTTACGACATAAGTACATGAAAGGTAACGCTGGTTGGACTGACTTGTCGTTATTAAATACAGAAATTGCTATAGTCTTACAGATGTTGCAATGCATGGGGACTGAGTTGTCTCATTTTGTAATGACCATTCCGTTTTGGTGACACTGATTACTGTTTTCAATAGATTCTTGTCCCCAGAGGCACAGAGATATGTATTCGGATTCATAACGCTAAAACACCGGGTTTCGATACCTGTGGTGGATAGAGGACAGATAGCTCATTGTGTAGCTTTGTGCCTAATTCTTATCAATGAAATCGTAACTACTACACATGTTAGTAAAGCAGAGAGTATAGTTTGAAATGTAACAAAATACGTCACTTCTGAATACCAGCCTTGGATACGAAGAAGTATCCACGAAACAAAAAAAAAATAAAAAAAAATGAGAAAAATAAAGGAAGGAAATAAATTTGCAATTATATGTGATTTTAGAAACGTGGAGTTTGTGATGACAAACAGAAACTAGAATCCTGTTTGATAGAAATTGTGGTGAAAATAGCCAGAACGTTCTTAGTTGATTGGCTATTAACTGTGGAACTTTTTGTTGAGAACATTTTTAGTTGATTGGCTATCAACTGTGGAGCTTTTGTTGAGAACATTTTTAATTGATTGGCTATCAACTGTGGAGCTTTTGTTGAGAACATTTTTAGTTGATTGGCTATCAACTGTGGAGCTTTTTGTTGAGAACGTTCTTAGTTGATTGGCGATCAATTGTGGAGCTTTTAGTTGAGAATATTCCTAGTTGATTGGCTATCAACTGTAGAGCTTTTTGTTGAGAACGTTCTTAGTTGATTGGCTATCAACTGTGGAGTTGTTTGTTGAGAATATTTTTGGTTGATTGTCTATCAATTGTGAAGTTGTTTGTTGAGAACGTTCTTAGTTGATTGGCTATCAACTGTTGAGAACATTTTAGTTGATTGGCTATCAACTGTGGAGTTGTTTGTTGAGAATATTTTTGGTTGATTGGCTATCAACTGTGGAGTTGTTTGTTGAGAATATTTTTGGTTGATTGGCTATCAACTGTGGAGTTGTTTGTTGAGAATATTTTGGTTGATTGTCTATCAATTTTGAAGTTGTTTGTTGAGAACATTTTTAGTTGATTGGCTATCAACTGTGGAGCTTTTGTTGAGAACGTTCTTAGTTGATTGGCGATCAATTGTGGAGCTTTTGTTGAGAATATTCCTAGTTGATTGGCTATCAACTGTAGAGCTTTTTGTTGAGAATATTCCTAGTTGATTGGCTATCAACTGTAGAGCTTTTTGTTGAGAACGTTCTTAGTTGATTGGCTATCAACCGTGGAGTTGTTTGTTGAGAATATTTTTGGTTGATTGTCTATCAATTGTGAAGTTGTTTGTTGAGAACGTTCTTAGTTGATTGGCTATCAACTGTGGAGTTGTTTGTTGAGAATATTTTTGGTTGATTGGCTATCAACTGTGGAGTTGTTTGTTGAGAATATTTTTGGTTGATTGTCTATCAATTTTGAAGTTGTTTGTTGAGAACATTCTTAGTTGATTGGCTATCAACTGTGGAGTTGTTTGTTGAGAATATTTTTGGTTGATTGTCTATCAACTGTTGAGAACATTTTTAGTTGATTTGCGATCAACTCCTGAGTTGTTTGTTGAGAATATTTTTAGTTGATTGGCTATCAGCTGTGGAGTTGTTTGTTGAGAACGTTCTTAGTTGATTGGCTATCAACTGTTGAGAACATTTTAGTTGATTTGCGATCAACTTTTGAGTTGTTTGTTGAGAATATTTTTAGATGATTGGCTATCAGCTGTGGAGTTGTTTGTTGAGAACGTTCTTAGTTGATTGGCTATCAACTGTTGAGAACATTTTAGTTGATTGGCGATCAACTCTTGAGTTGTGTGTTGAGAATATTTTTAGTTGATTGGCTATCAACTGTGGAGTTGTTTGTTGAGAACATTTTTAGTTGATTGGCTATCAACTGTGGAGTTGTTTGTTGAGAACATTTTTAGTTGATTGGCTATCAACTGTTGAGAATATTTTTACTTGATTGGCTATCAACTGTTGAGAATATTTTTACTTGATTGGCGATCAACTCTTGAGTTGTTTGTTAAGAATATTTTTAGTTGATTGGCTATCAACTGTGGAGTTTTACGATGTCGCAACGGTATTGTGAGGTCACAGTGTGAAAAAATATTGCAAGCAGCAGAACTGAAAGTCGCTTGTAATGCAGTTAGTTAGTCATTATTGTATTAACCATAACCAGTTATATTACTGTCCAATCACATTTATTCATATTCTAGTCTTCTACTAAATGTTGTTTTTTTTTTATATTTTACACCATTTCCCATAGTTTATCTCCAAATTACTGCTTTTACATCTAATTTTAACACATGTTCTCTATTATGATAATGAATATAGTCAGCTACCATTACTTAATATTATATAACTCAAGCATTCACCAGTGTTTGGTATATCTAGATTTCGCAAGTAATTAATTATATTATTAATTATAACAGTTTACGGAGGGACTTTCTACAAACCCATTTGCAATGTAACCGCGATGTCTTTGTGTCAAAAATCACTTACATTCTTTCTACCATGGTTTATTTTAGAATTAATGGAAAGCATTAATTAATTCGTTTATTTCATATATCTACTTCATTATCATGTTTATAATTACCAGCTCTCCAGAATGAAAAGTAGTCATAACAAGTTGAATAATGTTTTCAAATCTAGGGTTAGTTTAGTTTGTAAGTGCTTGGTGTTTTCGACCCAGTTTAGATAACTCTAACAGTCAATTGAATGTGTGTGTGTTTTCTTCTTATAGCAAAGCCACATCGGACTATCTGCTGAGTAACCGAGGTGAATCGAACCCCGATTTTAGCACTGTAAATCGGTAGACTTACCGCTGTACTAGCGGGGGCGCTGTTGAATGTGTTTTACCACATTAAGTGACAAATGATTATCCGATTCTTCAATATCTTCCTCACAATCATTGAGGTCGAGGCTGCCTTATTCTGTTCCAACTAATTCGTAATCAAATCAGATGTATCCAAACTTCGCGCTCAACATGCTCGCCTTTTCAGCCATGGGGCGTTATAATGTGACGGTCAATCCCACTATTCGTTGGTAAAAGAGTAGCCCAAGAGTTGGCAATGGGTGGTGATGACTAGCTGGCTTTCCTCTATTCTTACACTGCTAAACTAGGGACGGCTAGCGCAGATAGCCCTCGAGTAGCTTTGTGCGAAATTCAAAACAAACCATTTCCCGTTTCTAGCCTTTTAAATTCATAGTCATACCGTTTTGCCACTAGGGGCGTAAAAGTAGCATCCAAAAGCAACTATCTAATATTCAATAATCTTTTGAAAATTCATTTGCATACATTATGGCATTTCCAAATCTTTTGTGGATGAATTTCTGTTAATAAAGCTATGTTTTGTAAACCGATTCAGAATTTTTTTATATAAATAACATTAAACCAACTGCCATTTACATTGCTAGAATCTAATTGTAATTATAATTTAATCGTGTAATATCTTGAAAGATCTGGTTAGAACAGGTTGCATATACGTTCACACCGCAACATGTAGAATTTTAAATCACACATAACGCATTGTATTTTAAATGAAAAAGAAAACAGTCCACCATAGAAACGACTTTATGATTGAAAAACTCGAATTATCAAGAGATTCATCGAAATCACATGTTTATGGTTGTGGGCAGTATTGGAAAACGAATCTGATAACTTTGTTAACTGTTTTCATTCTAGTACAGAAATATACGAGTGTTATCTTAAGGCTATTCTTAGAAATGTAGTAGAATTTTCTTCATGTATTATTGGTAGAAGTTTAGAATTTTAGGTTTTAAGCTATAGAGCTCAGTGACGGCGCCAGGATATTTTAGTTGGGGGGGCTGAGAGGGGTGCTGAGGTAAACCTCATTTTGGGGGGTTCAAGCCCCCTTGGCGCCGCCACTGATAGAGCTGGAGAATAGTAATGTTCGTTTCTGAGTTGCTCCAAATAAGTTCAAGTTCGAGTTGTTCAAATTTAGAAATTTTCTAGTGTCAGTATATCAAAAAAATTCTCATGAGGCGCCATCTTTGAAACTAAGGTAAGCTCGTTAAAATGCAAAACTCCAAATACGTCAAACTCTCCCGCGCTCTGAAGCTCGTAACAAGTATTGATGGCTACATGTTTTATCAGATTTTACTTCTGTCGTTGTTTTACAAAATAGCGAAAGCCTCCAAAACTGTCAGAAATTCAGATTATCATTTTTTTTTACAGCAGTTTAGTTGAATAAAACATGTATAATAAAACCAAGAGCATACAAAAGGACGGTCGATGGCATATTTTGAAACAACGCGTAAGCTCATTATTTAACATAAAAACTCTATTCAACATTGGAATTAATTATCTACATAATTATCAAATAATTAATTAATTATCTGTTGGATTTTATTTAATGGCGCTAAGTTATTGAAAGGAAGTCGTGGTTGATAAATTCTAGTTGGATAAAGTGCCGTCTGTATAAAACCCAGGATTACGATGACTTATGACGCTTTCTTCTCCCTAGATTTATCGTCTGATAGATGACTTCCTTTAGCAGCACGTGCTACAACAATATTAAGTTGTGGCTTATTCAGTGTGAGGTAAAGACCCTTAAGCTGAGAAAGAACTTAACATCGGTACCAGTTTTCAATAATATATCTGTTTGACTTCTCTCAAACCAAACATGCTCACGAGAACTTGATCACTACGTCCCTCCCGAGACTGCAGTGCAGTTCATGACGTAAGCAATCGTCATACATTTTAGTTCAGTTTTCTATACAGTTTCGTGGATAAATCACAAAAGATCTGTCTAACAACTGTTTTTATTTTTTTTTAAAAATCAGATATAATTGTACTTAATTTTGTTTGTTTCCAAGTAAGCACAAAACTACACATATGGTCTATTTGTACTCTGCCAATCACGGGTATCGAAACCTGGGTTATAGCGTTGTAAATCGGTGGACATATTGCTGTACCCTTGGAGGCATTTTACTCAATAAGTATACGTCATCTTTGATACGTTTCTTTGTCTGTCCTTACTGAGCACAAAACTAAACAAAGGTCTGTCTTTGCTCTGCTCACCACTGGTGTGGAAACCCGGTTTTCTAGCAGTGTAAAGTCCACAGACACATCACTGTGCAACTGAGAACTCTCATCTTTGATATTAATAGTTTAATTTCATAGAAATAAAGCTGTTTTGTTCTATTATCTTCAAAGGGCAGATATTTATTCGCACTCGGAATAATACACTCAGAACAACTTATGATCAAGCAAAATGGCCAAGCGCGTAAGGCGTGTGACTCGTAATCCGAGGGTCGCGGGTTCGCGTCCGCGTCGTGCTAAACATGCTCACCCTTTCAACCGTGGGGGGTATAATGTGACAGTCAATACCACTATTCGTTGGTAAAGAGTAGCCCAAGAGTTGGCGGTGGGTGGTGATGACTAGCTGCCTTCCCTCTAGTCTTACACTGCTGAATTAGGGACGGCTAGCAGAGATAGCCCTCTAGTAGCTTTGTGCGAAATTCCAAAACAAAAAAAAATCAACGCAAAAGGAAAAAAATACACCAACTATTTAATTATTTATTTTCTATTCTTTTATTATTTTTTCTGAGTCCTAGCGGTGGGTTTAGTAAATAAAATAATCTCAGTTAAAATTACCCATTTTCTAAAATTTGTGAGTTTAATCCCTTTTTGTACAGAACAATCCGGTAAGAACTGACTGGCTTTAATTAAATCGCGTTTTGAAATATAGTAAACAGAAAACTGATGGACCGTGAGAAAGAATAAGATAAATCTTTTGTTTGGAATTTCGCGCAAAGCAACTCGAGGGCTATCTGCGCTAGCCGTCCCTAATTTAGCAGTGTAAGACTAGAAGGAAGGCAGCTAGTCATCACCACCTACCGCCAACTCTTGGGCTACTCTTTTACCAATGAATAGTGGGATTGATCGTAACATTATAACGCCCCCACGGTTGAAAGGGCGATAAGATAAGTCAATGAATATAAGAGACGATTTTTATGGCAATATGCTCTTGTTGTAATGCTTTAATTTCGATGAAGTCAACCATTCATAAATATTCATTAGAGATTAGTTCAACTTTATATGGTAAAGGAAAGGAATCGAAATCTACGAATGTTAATCAGATTAAACCGATTGAAGGTATGCCCACAATATGAAGTCACATAAAAGTAGTTGTGACAAATAGATAAGAAAAGCTATATTCGATACAGACTTAACAACACGTCGTAAACAACACCAGCCTACAGATAACACTGTGGAAGGTCAACACGATTTGTAGATTCATAGGTATGTGAAAATTTTGACAAACAACACTCCGATATTTTTATTGTGGTTTATGCTTTAAACTACTTTCGCGGACTGATACTTTATGAATGATAATAGGTTTCACACGTGACTGGACGGACTCTTTTTTTTGTTGTTATTAGTCCTTAGTGTGTTGCACGTGTACTGAAATTTCATAACGTTTCAATTTCTAAACCAGGATTACAGGCCTTGACTCTTTACTCGATGTAATTAACTCACCCAATCCCTACGCTAACACCACATACTCAGAAGGTTATTGCATCTCCAAGACAAGATCTTGGCCACGTGATTTCCTGTTCTTTTTCTTGGCTTAATCTATACTGAGATTAAAGAGCTCCAGAAAAATTAAATGTTCTGTCAGATATGTCGAGAAATGTTTGTTATTGGTATTCCACAAAAAAATGTTCCACACTGTGAGCTGTGTAGATAGATCGTGGAACGACAAGTGACTCTGCATTCTTTTTTAAAGTTGAACTATTAAGTTACAAAAAAATAAATAAAGTTTTAAGATACTTAATTTTGCGAAGTGACCTAGATTCACGTCTCAAAATAACAGCGTGCTTAAGGGTAGAATCTCTGAAAGCCAGTTATTTGAAATGACGAAAACAAAGCGACCGAAGGAAATGGTCACTAACGTTTTATTTCTACTCTGAAAGTACTTAGAGATGTGTTTTTTTTTTAATATAACATCCTGTTACATTAATAGTTTTAAAATGATACAAAGTTAAAATATGTTATTAAAAATATCTTTACAGGTTTATCACCCCAAATACCGCATTCTATTAGACACAACCATTTACCGAAATTGTCATCTTATTTTCTGTAATGTTAATATAAATTGACTTTAAGATGTTGCTGGTTCTACAATTTAACAAATAAGATTATATCACAATCACTGCATTGTAGTAGGTTTATTTCTTCATGTATCACTTGATTGTTTGTTTTGAATTTCGCACAAAGCTGCTTGAGGGCTATCAGCGCTAGCCGTCCCTAATTTAGCAGTGTAAGACCAGAGGGAAGGCAGCTGGCCATCACCACCCACCGCTAACTCTTGAGCTACTCTTTACCAACGAATAGTGGGATTGACCGTAACATTATAACGCACCCAGGGCTTAAAAGGGCGAGCATGTTTGGTGCAACGGGGATTCGAATCCGCGACCCTCAGATTACGAGTCGAACGCCTTAACCCATCTGGGCATGCCGGGCCGTAACCGAGTAAGTAGTATACCCGGATATTAATAAGAGAGTCGGAGGTTTGAGCAGGTGGCTGCTACAGAATATTATTGACAGTCTTATGTTTTGTAGGTGTTACGACTGTTACAGACAGTTAGCTTCCATATGCTGTTAAGGCTAGTCTTGTAGTCTATGGATGCTGACGAGTGGTCGGCTTTCTTATGATAAGCATCTATAAATGAGGAACATATATGAATCTTAGGGATTCACTCAGTTAACAACGTATTGCATAAAGTGTTAATAAACATGAAGTACCGAAGTAATTATATGATCCTCTATAATATATATGCGTCAGTTTTATTCATTATTACAGATAGAATTCACTCAACTTCATTTATAGGCTCAGAGTATTGTAAAGCTAATTTATGAGAGTTTTCGATAAAATATTTCAGTATTCCTCAACTTAGAAGACTAATATCTGTTCTGGTAAAGTAGGTTTGGTCACCTTAGGGGCCCGGCATGGCAAGGTGTGTTAAGGCGTTCGATTCGTAATCTGAGGGTCGCAGGTTCGAATCCCCGTCGCACTTAACATGCTCGCCCTTTCGGTCATGGCGGACGTTGCAATGAGACGGTAAATCCCACGATTCGTTGGTAAAAGAGTAGCCCAAGATTTGGCGATGGGTGATGATGACTAGCTGCCTTCCTTCTAGTTTTACACTGCTAAATTAGGGACAGCTAGCACAGATAACATTCGTGTAGCTTTTGCGCAAATTTCAAAAAACAAAAACAAAAGCTTGTCACCTTAGGAAGTCAATTTCTACATATACCAATCTGATTGGTCGTTAGAAATTTGATATAGAGGGCAGAACTTTGTTTATTCTTATATTTTATGAAATTTCGTATTTATACATTTTGGAAATTTATGGAAAATACCATACATTCATCTGTCTGTGTCTTGATCAAAATAAAGTCCCCGCTGATATAGCGGAAAGTATCTGGATTTACTAGGCCAAAATCAGGGGTTCGATACCCTCATGGTGAGTACATAAGAGAGTCCAATATGGCTTTGGTATTAAAAGAACACATACACAGAAACACACAAAGAATAAATAGAAAACATAAAATTATTCGTACATTATAGTCTTAGTTTACGTCGTCAAATCTTTTTTATTTTTTTATTTATCAGGACAATCAGGTGGGTTTGCGCTGTATTTTAAAATCGATATGGAAAGCAGAATTTATTTTCACAAATTCGAGCTGTCTCAGCCAAACGTATTCTTATGTTTTCTCATTGAAACACTACAGTTGGTAAAAAATCTACAACAACAACTAAAAGCGCTTTCATCGAGTCTGAATAAGTAAAATGATTATATTTAAATTTTCGGATGATTCAGAGCGGAGGATAATTTGAATTTCCAAATTTCCAGAAAAAAAATTCTTCGGAGAAAACAGCCTTTTCACAAAAGATATTTTGCCTACTGAAAAAACAAAAAAAAACAACAGAAAACCAGTAACACTAGAAACAAACAATCATACGTATTAGGCTTCACACACACTGTGTACCTGTTTTATGTCCTGTTTTGAATTTCGCGAAAAGCTACTCGAGGGCTATCTGCGCTAGCCGTCCCTAATTTAGCAATGTAAGACTAGCGGGAAGGCAGCTAATCGTCACCACCCACCGTCATTTCTTGGGCTACTCTTTTACCAACGAATAGTGGGATTGACCGTCACATTATAACGCTCCCACGGCTGAAAGGACAAGCATGTTTGGTGCAACCACAATTCGAACCCGGTACTCTCAAATGACTCTGTGTACCCCAGGTATTATTGCGCTGTCAGATATTGTTATTCTGAAATATTCGAACTATTTTTTTCTGAAGGTTATAACTTTATATTTAATATTTACTGATATATCGTTTATAATATTGTTGATGATGAATCATGATAAGGGGAGCACGTCACTGTTTTTTTTAAGGTTTTTTTTGGGGAAGGTTTGGATTAGTTAAGCTTACACATTAAAAAATAATTTTCTGTTATACGTACAGGGCAGTTCAAAAATACGAAAAAAATTTTATGGGTCTTTTTAACATTTCTCGCAAAATGTTAATGTCAATATGTTAACACTATTTACATGTTTCTCTGTACAAAACACAATTATGTTACTCTGTTCTTATTTCATCAATAATATTTAGTTTCATTAGTTTCATTAGTTAACATTCGGTTCCCTCGGTGGGCTGAGCAGATAGCCCTTTGTGGCTTTTGCTATATGAAAACACTCACACATTCATTAGTTAACAACAAATCGAATGGGAAAAATAAGTATATTGATATTAATTTTACCGATCCTCGGAACAACTGATACAGTTTGTGTGTTCGTTACGTTAATATTTTAAATTGTTAATTTCAAAATTTAAATTGAATGTTTCGACTGATTTATAGAGCCTCTCTTCATTTGGTTTCGGTTTGTCATGTAAAGCCACTCGAAGGGCGTTAGGGTTAACTGTTCATAATTTTATCAACAGCTTACACTGTTAAACTACTCTCATAACACAGTGGAATTCTACCGTCACATTATAGTGAACTCACTGCTCCAAAGTTCGGAGCACATTTTGTGTTTGTGAATTTGTCTGTCCCCAATTTTCTTCCACAGTTTTGAACGTAGCAGGAGCAGTTTTAACAAGTGTACTAGAGGCAGCTCCAATATGTTCTTATTTAAATGACGTAGCTTCTCAAATACCCCATAATTTCTCCAGCAATATCTTTGATGGACTATAACTCTAAAAGAGAACTTACAATTCACCTTTGTTTATGATATTCATTAATAATAAATTTATAACTGAAGTGGTGCTAAATAGATGTGATAAACTATTGTTATTATTATTATTATGACTATTATAATAAAATATTATGGCTCGGCATGGCGAAGTGTGTTAAGGCGTTCGACTCGTAATCTGAGGGTCGCGAGTTCGAATCCCCGTCGCACCGAACATGTTCGCCCTTTCAGCCTAGGGGCGTTATAATGTGACGGTCAATCCCATTATTCGTTGGTAAAAGAGTAGCCCACGAGTTGGTGGTGGGTGGTGATGACTAGCTGCCTTCCCTCTAGTCTTACACTGCTAAATTAGGAACGGCTGCGCAGATAGCCCTCGAGTAGCTTTGCGCGAAATTCAAAACAATCAATAAAATATTATATCTGGATTTCCTAGAGAGGTACCAGAGAGAAAGATAAACACGCATATACAAGGTGTTTTTATTTTTTCAATTCAAGATAGTTTCTTAGGTTTTAGAGAATGAATACAAAAATGTATTCAGTTACTGAAATTTAATTATGAAGATGAATTAATTAATATTTATTAATTAACATTATAATTTAGGAAAGAGTAAAAGTGATAAACGGGTTTCATATTTAACAATCTGGATAACAACAAAGGAAACACATTTCCAGCGCATCAAGCCACTCAGGTTTATAAACTCTGTTTATAGTCTTAAGTCAGACGATATGTGGTATCTATAACATTAAAATATAGGTATAATTTATGTAAGTCTCACATTTTACTCACTGTTCCATCAGGAAGTTAAAAACCATTGAAGAAAGCTGTCTATTTGTAAATGATTAGCTTACAGTACTCTAGACGAGGGTAAATTTAACACAAAGCTATGGTCATTTTAGTATTTGCAAATTCAATGAAAACTATTTAAAATACTTATGATAAACGTTAAGACTGTGAATAAATATGGTGAAACTCGAGGTTCATTCTTAACCTGTTCAGTGACGTAGACGAGATAATTCGTCCAAGCCAATCGGTAACACAGTGCCATGGACGAGTTAATTTGTTCTCAATAATACCTAATTTCAACGATAGATGGCAACACCACCATACATGTATTTGACCTACTTACAAATTGTTTCACTTTCGATCCAAAATGGCGTAACGAAAAAAAGTTACAAAATGAAGAAGCATTAGAGTTATATTGTAGCAGCTGAAATACTTGGCAGTCAACAGGTTAAAGGTATAAAAAATTAAGTAAGGACAGGTGATAAAGACATATGTAACAGAATGCTGCCTTTCAACGATAATCCGAGTCTACATTTAACATAAGATTGAGTCTAAATCTGTTCTAGTTGGAAAAAAACAAATTTTCTACCGAGTAAAATTATAAAATATTCATGAAGAAGGAATGCAACTCACTGAGAAATAAACTTTCATTACTTTATAGTAACTATTGGTATTATATTTACCTTTGATCTAGCTTCGGTAAAATCGTTTCTGTGCATCTAATATGGTAAAAGATAATGATAGGTTTTTTGTATATGTAGTTTCCATAACGTAGTATTAAACAAAGTTACCGCCTGTATGCACGCGCACACAATAAAGCGTTCTTCCGTTTTCAGCTGTCTCTGAATCATTTCTTAGTTTCACTCTTTTAATTTTGTGCATTTGAAATCAAACACATTACATTAAAGAAAAACTGGTAAATATTGGGTTTGTTTTGAATTTCGCGCAACGCTACACGAGGAATATCTTCGCCAGCTCTCCTAAGTTTGACAGTGTAAGACTAGACGGAAGGCAAGTCATCGTCGCGAGCTTTGGGCTACTTTTTTTATTTACGAATAGTGGGATTGACCGTCACATTATAACGCCCCCAAGGCTGAAAAAGCGAGCATGTTTTGTGATAGGGGAATTCGAACCCGCGACCCTCGTATTATGAGCCGAGTGCTTTAACCACCTGGCCATGCCGGGCCCTGATAAATCTTTACGGTTTCCAGCTTACTGTACGTTTAATGATAGATGTTGAAATCGCCATTTGTATGTTTTGTATACGTGAATTGTACTTTAAAAAAACTAAGTGAATATCTCCGATAAAACTTTGATGTGTGGCTAATCCGAACAAACAATGACAAGAGCTATCGTATTGCGTGTGTGTGTTTAAAGTTAAGCACAAAGCTACACAAGGGGCTGTCTCTATTCTGCCCCTGTGTGGATCAGCGAAGAAATAGAGCTTTGCCATATTGTGTGGCTTTGATCTGAATGTTTTGGATAACACATTAACAGAGCAACACCGTTTTTGTGTTTATATAATTACGTTTTTTAAGTGTTTAACTAAAACTGAATAAAGTAAAATAATAATGGGAACACAAACAAGCGGTACAAACATCAACTAAAATACACAAAGATGGGGAAATTATTAACTTTCATTAATGTTTGTCAACAGCGGCTACATGTATAGGTATTGTATGTATGCAAGTATGTATGTATAAATACACACAAAGTAGATATAGTAATCTGTTAAAATTATCCGGACATAAATAACAGAGGGTTTCTAGTTATCACTATCCAAGCATCCCACTTCTGTGTACCCGTGGCTCAGCGGTATGTCTGCGGACTTACAACGCTAAAAAACGGGTTTCGATACCCGTGGTGGGCAGAGCACAGATAGCCCATTGTGTAACTTTGTGCTTAATTCAAAACAACAACACACTTCTGTTTTGAAAAACTACCGCTAGGTGATTTCATACTGCGACGATGTTATCGAAATACTGAATGTTGACGGGTGTTACTTTGGAATATTTTTATATACAACCTTACAACATTAGCTTCATAGATAGAATCGAAACCCAAATCACAATTTGCCTTTTAACCATGAGGACTCCACTGAGGCGTTTATTGGACGAAATATCTTTATTCATATTCTTCGACCGCTTAGAAAATTCGCGAGTCCTCAGTAAGAGCCCCTATTGTCAATACTTCAGTGCTGCGAAGTTATATTATAAGTAGAATGTGCCAAATATTCTTAGTATTGATTGATGGTTTGTATATCCCAGCTTAACGTTATTCATTTAAACAGTACACGCGAGGTCAAATTCCATGCATCAAAACCACTGCAGCCCTTTGTTCTATTAAGTTATTAATTTTATTTTATCTTAACATCATAGCAACACTGTTTGTTTTGTTTAGTTTGTTTTTTGAATTTCGCGCAAAGCTACTCGAGGGCTATCTGTGCTAGCCGTCTCTAATTTAGAAGTGTAAGACTAGAGGGAAGACAGCTAGTCATCACAACCCACCGCCAACTCTTGGGCTACTCTTTTACCAACGAATAGTGGGATTGACCGTCACATTATAACACCCCACGGATGAAAGGGCGAGCATGTTTGGCGCGACGGGGATTCGAACCCGCGACCCTCAGATTACGAGTCGCACGCCTTAACACGCTTGGCCATGCCGGGCCATGTTCAGTCTTAGAATCCTTCTCATAGGGAAGACATTGAATTGTTAGAAAGGTTGAATTTTGAAGAGAGCTACCAGAACGGATCCTGTGATGGATTGTTAATATCACTGAATTCATTTTATCTTGAAAATATAAGTTAGATGGAATCTAATAGAGGTGTTTAAATTTGCTGAGAGACTTCATAGTGTTGTTGGATCAATTCTTTACTTGTATAGAAAATAATTGTAAATGTTTAGCTGAGACAGTTTTATTTTTCTTATTGTGTTGCCTTCAGATTTACGGATTCATCAAATCTATGCAAGTTGAAGAGAAAGCGCGACAACTGTATTAATGCTTGATGTTGGCTTTGAGGGCTTTTTTATTTATTAGTTTAGTTTAGAGGACGGAGAAGCAATTTTATGTTATGTATTAAAGAAGTTTTTTATATTTCTTTGCTGCACAATGGTTTATCTGTGCTCTGCCCACCAAGTATATTAAAACCCTATTTTTAACACTGTATGTACACGCACACGCCACTGTGCCACTTGTGGGGTTTACATAATTGTTTTATCTAAAACTCGTATTTTGTATTCAGGTCCTTATCTGCGTTTTATGGTACTTCAATAAATTAATTAAAATTGCTTGGAAAGGATTCAGCATAGAAAAAATATTTTATTTACTTTTGTTGTTTAGAAGAAAACCTGATCGAATCCCATGACGTGCAGTTGCTATGATACCACACCATGTAACAAATGTTGAGTTGCTTCTATTGTTAACTTATAAATATGAAAGAAGTCTGTAAATTAGTTCGTCTTACAGACAGCTCTTGAAGTGGACATCGCAACGTTGTACGCACGTGAATATTGTAGTTTTAAAATGGAAGCTGATGGCTTAAAATTAACTAAACACGAAACGTTGTACGCACGTGAATATTGTAGTTTTAAAATGGAAGCTGATGGCTTAAAATTAATTAAACACGAAACGTTGTACGTACGCGAATATTGTAGTTTTAAAATGGAAGCTGATGGCTTAAAATTAACTAAACACGAAACGTTGTACGCACGTGAATATTGTAGTTTTAAAATGGAAGCTGATGGCTTAAAATTAACTAAACACGAAACGTTGTACGCACGTGAATATTGTAGTTTTAAAATGGAAGCTAATGGCTTAAAATTAACTAAACACGAAACGATGTACGCACGTGAATATTGTAGTTTTAAAATGGAAGCTGATGGCTTAAAATTAACTAAACACGAAACGTTGGTTTCAATTATTTGATTAATTTATTAATTTAATTATGGATTTTTCACTTGAAAACACATCTGTCTATCTCTTTACTTAGTCACTTCCATTTAGCTTATTCAACCGAAGCAAATAGAGGGACAAACAAACCAGTTATTGTTTTAATTATATCACTTGGCCCGGCATGGCCAGGTGGGTTAAGCCAGTTCTTGTTTTATTATATGACCTGGCCCAGCATGGCCAGGTGGGTTGCCAGTTCTAGTTTTATTATAAAACCTGGCCCGGCATGGCCAGGTGGGTTAAGGCTTTCGACTCGTAATCTGAGAGTAGCGGGTTCGAATCCTCGTCGCATCAAACATGCTCGCCCTTTCGACCGTAGGGGCGTTATAATGTCACAGTGAATTCCACTATTCGTTGGTAAAAGAATAAACCAAGAGTTGGCAGTGGGTGATGAAGACTAGCTGCCTTCCCTCTCGTCTTACACTGCTAAGTTAGGGACAGCTAGTGCAGATAGCCCTCGAGTAGCTTTGCGCGAATTGCAAAAGAAACAAAGCAACATTACATGATCCAAACATAAAATAAATTTTGATATTAACCATTATTTGCTCATTTTTCACTTTTATTTCAACTTTACAAAGTTACAATTTACAAAATTGTTCCTATGTCAAATATCAGTTGCTGTATCTAATAGTAAAACTTTGCTGGAAAGCTATCGCAAAACTTTGGTTTCATACAGCATTAACTTGAGACACTGTGAAAAATGTTTGTATACTTTACTCACGTTTCGGAACTTCAAGAAATAAGATGCACTGAACTCCAAGATGTCAGGGTTGGGTTGAAGCCCGCAAAAAGCTTATCACAACTGTCGTTACTTTGATGGTACCTTTATGGTTATGAATCACACACTATTTATCTACAGCAACATAGAACCAGTACTGAGAGCAATAGTGTATTTGTACGAATTTGTTTTGGTCGTTTAGGTTTGTTTTTTCTTTTCTAAAACTTTATTTTGCGCATAGCTAAACGAGGGCTATCTGTGTCAGCCATTCCTAATTCAGCAGTGTAAGACTATAGGGAAAGCAGCTACTCACCACCACCCGCCGCCAACTCTTGGGCTACTGTTTTACCAACGAATAGTGAGATTGACCGTCACGTTATAACGCCCCCACGGCTGAAATGGCGAGCATGTTTAGTGTGACGGGGATTCGAACCTGCAACCCTCGGATTACGAGTCGAACACTCTCATCGCTTAGTATTATTTAAGAAAATTGAACTTTTATAAAACTCTGTCATACTGTCTTGTGTCGAGTTGTTTACGCTAAAGAGCTACCAATGGGAAGAATCATATTTCTTTAAACCTGATAACACGCTGTTTTCGTACACTGATGTTTAAGGAAATTGGATTTGTTCTTATGCTGTGACATACTAGTCTGTACTGAGGTATTTACATTAAATGGATACAAAGGGATTGTATAACCCTGAAAATACACCATACGTTAGCCGACCAAAGTATAAACAGTGCACAAAGTATAGTTTGATTAAACCAATGGAGACCTGAATCTCTGTGAACTGCTTTATTTGTTTGTTTGGCCAAGCGTGTTAAGGCGTTCGACTCGTAATCTGAGGGTTGCAGGTTCGTATCTCGATTGCACCAAACATGCTCGCCCTTTTAGCCGTGGGGTCATTATAATGTGACGGTCAATCCCACTATTCGTTGGTAAAAAGAATATCCCAAGAGTTGGCGGTGGGTGGTGATGACTAGCTGCCTTTCCTCTAGTCTTACATTGCTAAATTAGGGACAGCTAGCACAGATAGACCTCGAGTATCTTTGTGCGAAATTCAAAACAAATTTATTTGTTTGTTTATTTTAGAATACTGACTGAATCATGCTCACTAAAGTCAGGCTCTAAAATATCTTAATACTTTTATCAATATAGTTCTATGACCACCTTATAATTTTCTTATTCATGCTAATAAATTTCATATTTGCGAGGGACATGACAATGATATGAACATTTCGTTTGTACGTTGAGCAACATATAACGAAGTGTGTATGCTTTGAATTTCGTGCAAAGCTACACGAGAGCTCTCTGCGCTAGTTGTCCCTAATTTAGCAGTGTAAGACTAGAGGGAAGGCAGCTAGTTATCACCACCCACCGCTAACTCTTGGGCTTACTGACAGCCACTTATAACGCCGTCAAGATTGAAAGGACGAACGTGGTTGGTGCGACCGAGATTCGAACCCGCGAGCTTCAGTCAAGCGTTCCAGTCACCTGATCTAAGACCATTGCTCCTTGACATTTATACGTTGTACAGTCCATTAGGCTTGTTTTTTACAATGAATATACACTTAGTTTCCATTCTAGACGTCTCGTGTTAATTGTTCAGTCGCATCACGTTAATATGGCAAACCAGAAGAAACGCTCTCGCTATTGGTTCATCCGAATTATCTGCGTAACTGCACGTTTAGTTTCGTAGCTGTCGCGAGATTAAAATCCCGACTTTCCTCATGAAGCGCGTTACATTATGTCTGTTCACGCTAAACCAACGGTTTTAAACCTTATCTTAAACAGTTCGGTTCTTTGAATTATGTCCCGAGGATGATTATAATTTCAATTATGTGGCTTCTTCTGTCTAATAATGAATGTTGTTAATCATATGTTATCTCAAATATACTGAATAGGGTATTAAGATAGAAAAGTATTGATCCGAGGAAAATTTCATATATATATTCATATGATTTATACCAGTATACCTTACGTAAATATTTTATATTAAATATGTAAACTGAACACATAAATAACCTTTATATCATAAAGCACGTGCTGCTACGAACATTATTTGTTTATTGGTATTGTAAGGAATTGTATATTAAACAAATGTAAAACTGATATTTATTCTATATAAACAATACACACTTTACAATTTCACAGAAAATATGCACTAGATATTATGTGCGGAAGTACACATTTATTCCTACGTTAAAATAATGTGAAACGTCTACCTAACCTTACTTGGAGAAAATGTGAAAGAAGCTAAAATTACGTATGTATACGACCTGTTCAACCTTTCGGGGTAGGGGGGAAGAGGTGAATTTTTAAATACGTTATGAATAAATTAAAGCAAATCTCATTTGCATAAAACTTCCTTTTATAGTCAGAATTTACCGTTCTCGTAAATTTTATGAAACGTCATGTTATGCGTTTTCATTTGCTCAAACATTTCTCTTACATACTGTTCTTAGACTCATGGTGACTTAATGCATTCTTATATATAGAAATAGCGGCGATTACTTCTAACCCTAATGAGACTCATTAAACTACATATGCATGCGTTACGCATACCATACTGTTGTAGTAGTCCTTT
Source organism: Tachypleus tridentatus (assembly GCF_004210375.1). Classification (NCBI taxonomy): domain Eukaryota; kingdom Metazoa; phylum Arthropoda; class Merostomata; order Xiphosura; family Limulidae; genus Tachypleus; species Tachypleus tridentatus. The sequence goes on from NC_134827.1 coordinate 60,999,887, forward strand.
AGGACTAGAAAACTCGCAAACCTATATGTTTACACTTGGCAATTATGTTGAAAATTTTACGTTCACAAAGGTACCCACTTGAAAGCATTCCAAACTGTTCCAACTTTAGACAGATTATTATTGATCATAAATTCAGTATATTTAAGCCTAAACGACGTTTGTGAGGTAGATATTTATTGAATACAAAACGTATATTAATAGAGCAATCTTTATTTTACATATCGTAATTGTTAATATAGCAATCAACATTTAATAAAAGAAAATTATTAATAAAGCTGTCATATTTAATAAAAAGCGCAAGTGTCAATGGAACCTCGTATCTTCAAAGTTTCAATCAGTACCAACTAGGAAAGAGTTAATTTTTTACATATACAAAAATGTAAAAGAGAAAAGGATTGGTTGTTACAGTGTCTATAATTTTGTCAATAGATGGCGAAAGCGTATGGCACTTGCATTGGATGTAAACGAGCGAATGCCCGAACACCATATGGGAATTTCAGCTCTATATTATCTTTTATCTCCTAGTAGCCCCAAACATTTTTAAAGATAATCATCCAACTGAACGAAACCAAATATGAGCTCTCTTTGTGTAAAAAAGGACCAATAAAACGACACCTTAGGAGGACTTAGGAGAAGATATTTTTCTTATCTTAAGTTTTGAATTTCGTGCAAAGCGACACGCAGGTTATCTGAGCTAGCCGTCCATAATTCAGCAGTATAAGACTAGAGGGAAGACAGTCCTTGGGATACTCTTTTACCAAATAACAGTGGAATTTATGGAAACATTATAACGTCACCATGACTGAAAGGGATATCATGTGTAGTGCGACAAGGATTCGAACCCACACCTCTCAGATTTCGAGCCGTACACACTAACCATTAGTAGCCCTGTCGGGGCCATTGACGAATTGTCACATAGAGTTTGGGATTGCTTGTAACATGTGACAACGAACCTTGAATAGCCCACACATCCCAGTCGTAGATAGGTGTTATTAATGTTGGCTTATTAGCTATTACTTCATTTTATTCGTACAAATTTAGAAATATATTAATTGATTCGGTTCTTCTTTGTTTTACAGCTGAAAGTGTGATTGAAATATTTGGGAGAAAAACTGAAAAGAGAGCAGCACTGGTAGATGTTTAGGCAAACATAACTCTTATCTTTTACAAACGGACTTGGCTATGCTTTCATCTTCCATACATACACTTTGCAGGACGTTTTAAGGACCACTGAAGAACAACGTAACACTGCAAGATGTCTGGATGCTGGATCCTTGTCAAATATTGAGTATTTATGTGATTTCTGCGACAGTAGCGACATCTTTTAACGGTAAAGAACACAGACATCAGTGAAGGTATATTCCTTTATATCTGAGATGTGTTTCGTGATTCAGAACTCTCTCCCTCTTATGTGTCTGCTTAAATAAACCAGTCATAAATTATTGTAATTTCAAATGGTCCAAGATTGTCTACTCGTGAGCGTGCAGTCACCATTTTCACTTCTACGCCAGAAACCAGTAGGGCTACATCCACAAGAAATGAAATATTCACATTATGACCAACTGGGATTGATCTACAAAGCATCCCACACTTCTCTGAAGGTGTGTTATCAGTATCTGATAAACTGCAGCATAGCCTCAGAGCCAACCAAAAACACAACTGTATAGACAAACACATGAATAGAGGTCGTATTTCACAAACAGGAAGGACATTCGATCAAGAATGGAAAGACAAGGAAAGAACTTGAAGAATAAAAGTAAAATTTTTCAAAGAGGAATGATCCTTAGATTAAAGATGTAAGTCTAGATAAACCACGTCATCCTTGATCGAACATTCGATCCCGAGATTTTTGGATTCTGTTTAATGAGTGCAGATTGTGGGTTTTGATAGGTTAGAATTAAGCGCAAAGCTACAGAATTGGTTGTCTATGTTCTGCTCACCACGGATATCGAACCCAGTTTCTAGAATTGGGAGTCCACAAACTTAGCGCTGTGCCATTGGGTGTGGTTTGTTTGTTTGTTTTGAATTTCTCACAAAACTACTCGAGGGCTGTCTGTGCTAGTCGTCCCTAATTTAGCAGTGTAAAACTAAAGGGAAAGCAGCTAGTCATCACCACCCATCGCCAACTCTTGGGCTACTCTTTACCAACGAATAGTGGGATTGAGTGAACATTATGACGCCTCAATGGCTGAAAGGGCGATCATGTTTGGTGTGACGGGGATTCGAACCCGCGACCCTCAGATTACGAGTCGCACACTTTAACACGCTTGGCCATGCCGGGCCTCTGGGTGTGGCAAATGAGGGTTTATGAAGGTTGAAGGTCAGGATGACATATGACATGTACGTGTCACAAATGTTTCGTTACTTAAGAGAGGAAGGCCCCGGCATGGCCAAGTGGTTAAGGTGTGCGACTCGTAATCTGAGGGTCGCGGGTTCGCATCCCCATCGCGCCAAACATGCTCGTCCTTTCAGCAGTGTGGGCGTTATAATGTCACAGTCAATCCCACTATTCGTTGGTAAAAGAGTAGCCCAAGAGTTGGCGGTGGGTTGTAATGACTAGCTGTCTCTCTCTAGTCTTACACTGCTAAATTAGGGACGGCTAGCACAGATAGCCCTCGAGTAGCTTTGTGCGAAATTCCAAAACCAAAACTTAAGATAGGCACATCTTAGGTTGAACTATAGTTACCAGATAAACGTATCGAGACCAGATGAATATTTTCTATTGTGACAACGAACTCTGGTTTGGAACAAGTTGTCTCAAATATGAAAAATGTCGTCACAGATAACATATTCCATGTGGCTGTTTTAAACAAAGAAGCTTTGCACTTGAGAAAAAAAACTACAAAAAATAAACATGTGCACAATACACTGTCCACTGAACATGATCATTAACATGTTAATGAAGAGTCCACTAATAACTGCTGCATGTTAAAAGTCATGTAAAAGTCATTAACTTCTTTTAACCGCAATGTTAAGACAAAACTGAATACACAGAATTACTAATACTGTTATTGTAATTTGTGTAAATATATTAATTATTGCATTGTGTAAACTTTTGCATATACGTTTATGATTACTCAATACACAAACTTAAGTTTGTTTTATGTTCTTGTATTTCCACGATTCCCAGTTAAGTTTTAGAAATGGAGAGAAATGATTGTATAGACTATATGTAACAGTTAAGGCTCTAAATAGAATTTGTAGGAAAGTTCGTGCTGTTTCTAAGAACGTATTTAAATATATAACTTATATATTTGAATGCAATTACACAAAATGAATAAAACAGACTGGTTTATCTGGAAAAGTCTTCACCAGTTTATTACCTACATATTTACATAACAAAAGTTTTGACGTGTTACAAAATAATGCATTACTTTAAGATTACTAAGAAAGATACGACGTAATAACTTTATAATTAACCTAATTGTTATTCAACTCTAGCCTAGAAATAATACTTTTACAGACTGGTTTCCCAATCAAAATGTTAAACTTTGCAGAAATTACCTAATGCCCTGAGCCTCCATCCAGAGTACTACTTGACATACGGACTTGATTTTATGTGTAGAGCTGAAATTTAATATGCTTTTATTTTTGGGTTTTAAAACATCAACCGCTAGAGGGACGATATTGGTGTCAACATTTCGACACAAATAAACTTCTTTCAGGGTTTACACAAGTTTTTCCACGTTCCACAGTAATTTCTATTTTATTTACTATTCCAGACATGTCTTCGGCCTCTCATTCTACGTGCTATGTTGTCATAAAGACTAATGTAACGTTAGGCTTAGATTAACAAACAGAGAACATTATTTTCCTGAAGATCTAAGATGTGACTGCAAAAGAAATTTGAAAGAAAAACATAAATGGGAAAACATTACAATACGAAGTAATATTAACCCTAAATTTTGGTTGACTTTCAATAAAACAACTGTTATACCAACGTTGAGTAAAACACTGAATCTTTGTTTTAAATTAGAAAAAAAGTAAAATATGTTATACAACAAGGACCCACACTGAAAACAATTTCTTTTATAATAAAATTATTTTCTCACTGATGAGAGATGCCATAGCGACCTGTGAACAGTACTATGATATATAAGATTCTATCAGTCATGCTATCTGATTGTTTGTTTTGAATTTCGCACAAAGCTACTCGAGCGCTATCTGTGCTAGCCGTCCCTAATTTAGTAGTCTAAGACTAGAGGGAAGGCAGCTAGTCATCACCAACCACCGCCAACTCTTGGGCTACTCTTTTACCAACGAACAGTGGGATTGATCGTCACATTATAACGCCCCACGACTGAAAGGGCGAGCATGTTTGACGCGACCAGGATGCGAATCCGCGACCCTCAGATTACGAGTCGCACGCCTTAACACGCTTGGCATGCTGGGCCATCAATTGGTGAGAATCACAAACAGAAGTTAGGGGCAATACCTATCCAAATACGAGCAATTATAAAGAAAACTAATGTACTCTAATATTAAAATATAATATCACAATTTGCTTTGCATTTTACACTTCTGTCATTTCTGGTTTTAATTACTACTGTTAAAATCGTCTGGAAAAATAATTCTGTTTAAAGAAAAAAATATTCATTGAAAAATACGAGACAGAGACTGCAGGATAAATTTAACCCTCAGAGGTTAACTGAAATAATTAATTAACAAATACGTTATGTAGATTAAATACGGTTGTTACACCTACATTACTTTATTATAACGCATTGATCATTTTCTCTGCTAAAACTGTGTTGTTACAATAGTAATCACGTGTGTTGTACAATAAATAGACTGTATCAATGAACGTATTAGTTGAACAACAGCGATATACAGTTTGCAACATGGTGATTTTGTTTTGTATCCTGTATTCTAAAGATGGTTGGTTTGGGTATTAAAACTGTAAAAAATAAAGCAGAGAACAAAGTACAGGACAGTAACTTTAATCGCTTAAGGTACACATAACTCACATTCAAACAACAAAACAATGTATAATAATGACTTTAAATCTATCTCAAGACGGTTAGTACGTGTATTAATTAACACTTAGTGTTAACACCCGTACCAGCCGTCCTGAGATACATTTGTACTTCCAGTGGGTTTCTCCTCATCACGAAATATTGAGTTGTTTTATTTTCATATCTAAAACTTTCATTTTACGTTAGAAATTTTTCGACTGAAGTTAAATTTGAATACTTTCCTAAAAAAAATTCGACATTTTTATCTTGGAATTGGGATTTTTGTAACACACAATAAAAACGGTGTCTTTTTCATAGCGTTTCTGTTACCACCGAAGCGTAATACATTCAGAGATGCTAGGATTTAAATCTTGTAACTGTTGACTTGAGCCTTTATGTTGTAGCAATTCAAGGCATACACGCACAGACAACCAGACACCAACGAAATCAAAGGTCAGTTTATCAAATTCGTCCCAACGACATGAATCTATTGATAGCACTGTAACACAATAGTGTCGTATTTGGAGAAACAACTTTCTCACATACCTTTACAAAGAGCTACAGATACACATAGTTTTCGGTACCAGTATTCAAAACACAGCTAGAAAAGACAAAGACGTTAGTAGGTTAAAATTAGTACAAGCCATAGAAGTTAAAAATGTGGTTACACATATGACACGAAATACACTACAACGTTCAAAATATATTAATTTTCTCGGGTATTTTGTATATCAGTTCACGTGTTATTGTTTTTTTTTATAGCAAAACCACGTCGAGCCATCTGCTGAACCCACCGAGGAGAATCGAACCCCTGTTTTTAGCGTTGTAAATCCGTAAATTTTGCCAAAATTTGAAATATAATTATGTGATACTATATTGTTAGAAATTTTATGTAAATTCTCCAAAATTAATTGAATTAAAATCAGATGATTCAAAATTTCCACTGACAAAAACAAAACGTTTCCCTCGAGAATTAATAAGTACAATATTTAACGGTGTCTTCATAAAATAAGCGTATAACGGGTTTTGCATCAGCACATGACCTACTTTTTTCAAGTTTATGTACTTAAAGTTTGTAACTTTTAATGTATTAATAATTATTAAGGTAAAAGACATACGAAAGTAAAACATACAATTATGAAAACCTTTGTAATTTACCTGATCATATAAGTATATTAAATTTAAAACAGCACACTGAATACCGTAATAACTATTTTCGTATGAAGCAAACAAAAGACCTAGTCGTTTTGTTTTATTGATGCAAAACTACAGTGTAAAATAGTTAGTCCATGTAATGCTGTTCCACAACATTTTACCAGGCCCTTCAAGTTTTGTTTGTTTGTTTTGAATTTCGCGCCAACCTACTCGAGGGCTATCTGCGCTAGCCGTCCCTAATTTAGCAGTGTAAGACTAGAGGGAAGGCAGCTAGTCATCACCACCCACCGACAATTCTTGGGCTACTTTTTTACCAACGAATAGTGGAATTGACCGTGACATTATAACGCCCACACGGCTGAAAGGACGAGCATGTTTGGCGCGATGGGGATGCGAACCCGCGACCCTCAGATTACGAGTCGCACGCCCTTCAAGAGACAGTCGGTGGGTTCAGCAGATAGCCCGATGTGGCTTTGCTTTTAGAAAACACACACTTTATAAAGTTTTAAGACCTCCGCTAGTACGGCGGTATGTCTTCGGATTTACAACGCAAAATCAGCGGTTCGATTCCCTCGGTGTGCTCAGCAGATAACTCGATGTTGCTTTACTATAAAAAAAACACACACATTCAAGAGACACTGTGAAGCTTTTGATAAAACCAAACAACAATAACAAACAATTTATCCAATTCAGTTTTTCCTAATTTGAACTGAATTTTTGGGATTTTTTATTGGCTAAAAAGAAGGCATTTCTAGCATCTTATTTTAGCGCTGGAGCTGTGAATGACTTGAAGTGGTAAAGTGACTGAAATCCGTCAGCGCATCACGTGCTTAACGGCCAAATACAAGAGGCATAGAAGTCTCCAAATGACATGCAGAAGTATTTAGGAACTGTTTAGAGCCATCTTAGTAGGTAGTGTGCAGTAAGCCGGATACAATATTATACCTTAAGCTACATTTAAAGTTATTCTGTCTGCTTATCCCACTGCTGACTATAGTGATAATTCGACCTTCCCTACTGAATCGCAGGTGAAATCGTAGTATCTTAATTGAAAGCTAAGTATAAAGGGTGAAATAAGAAATATAAAAGATTGGCAGTGGCTAAATTAATGATGCTAAGAATGTGGCTTTATATATATAGTGAGTTTATTTCTTGCTGATAGACCTTAGTTAGGCTTAGTATTAACACGTGCAGAGATTTGAGGATGCTGCATTTCACTTAAAAATTACAAATTAGCGAAGGAAAACTTCTGTTGACAAAATATGTCCAAAACCACCCTCTTTGGAAGTTTCCAGATTGAACATATTTTTAATGTTTAAAAAATTGTTAGGTTGAGACACCTCTTGACCTCTGTAGGACTTTTCAAACGAATAGGAAACATTAATACCGGTATTTTGCTTTTTATGAATCTAAAAATATTTTATGAAGTGAAATATAGAGTGACGTAACAGCTAGAAAGAAGTGGTTTTCTACAAAGCGTTATATACGTTACATCTACTGCGGGGATGAAACCACATATTCTATTGTTATAAGCCCTCAAACTATTCACTTAGCTACCAATGAACAAAAGATTTTGTTTCATTGTTTGCTTACTGTTATGCGCAAGACTACACAACGGGTTATCTGTTTTGTAACCTCAGCTGCTATCGAAACCCAATTCTTAGCGTTATAAGCCTTCAGATTTGCCATCGAATAAGGGAAACAAAAATAATATTTTAATCTATTGTTGTACTTTATAAACATACGTAACAATATACTTACACATAACCTCCTTTCTTAAAGCATATCTTCTGCTGTGCCTGATAAGTTTATCTTAAGTCACAGTTTCTTGTACGTAGTTTTGCTAAAAATACAAAATAGTAGATAAGTTATTAGAATCGACGATATTTGTGCATTTGTTAAAAGAGAGCATAATAGTAACATTTTAACGATTTTAACGAGTTTAAATTGTGAGTGCTTGAAATAAAAAAAAGGAACAAATAGTGTGTTTACTATGTCAAAACAATGGAAGAAAAACATGTTTTAAAGTGAAATGATTGGTGGAAAACATCTATACTAAATGAACCAGTCAAATGAAATTCAACAGTAAAATAGTCTGTTTATTTATTTTTTAAAGTTACGATATTATTGTCGGGTTTTCAGAATATAATTACCTTATCACAACAGTTTCCAAACTAGAAATGGACACCTAATATGATCAAGGACTCATAATTTTGTTCGTGGCTAAATACTGAATTTTTCATCCTGTCTGGTTTATTTTAAAGATGCCTAAGCATTACACACACAAAGAGTACTCTATAAGGTCATCACTTTGATCAAATCAAAGAAAATGGCGTCTCAAATTTCCCAGCAAAATATCTTACAATAGAAAATGGCTGTTTGTACAGACTTAGCTAGCATCCTAAAGACATTAAGAACTTTACTTGAAACCCGTGACAATAATCAAGTTTTGAACATTACGAAACACATAAAGATATAAAATCTCACTTATCAACTACTATCAGAAGTGTAAATAATTATATAAGATAAAAATATTATAGAGAATTAATTAAATTAATTAATAATTAAATATTATAGAGAAGGGTACAAAGTAAGAGAATATTGTTTTTTTGCTGTGTTTTAGTGCAAAATTCCATGATAGAATATCCTCATTCCACCCACCACAAAATTCCATGATAGAATATCTTCATTCCACCCACCACAAAATTCCATGATAGAATATCTTCATTCCACCCACCACAAAATTCCATGATAGAATATCTTCATTCTACCCACCACAAAATTCCATGAGAGAATATCATCATTCTACCCACCACAAAATTACATAATAGAATATCTTCATTCTACCCACCAATCAATCACAGCCGATCGTCCTGAACAAGATTAGCAAGTTCACCATGAAAAGTAATTCAAGAGACATATGTATCTCACGAACAATATTCATATTATATCTCTGTGAAAGTAATATTAGACGCACTCATATTTTTACTGTCTTGTAAACAATTGTGGTTTTGTCACTAACATTCTGACGAGCCAACAAAGTCCCATTCAGTGGTGCTAAAACCACAACGACCCAGTTCCATTCAGTGGTGCTAAAACCACAACGACCCAGTTCCATTAAGTGGTGTTAAAACTACAACAACCAGTCTCATTAAGTGGTGTTAAAACCACAACGACCCAGTCCAATTCATTGGTGCTAAAACCACAACGTACAATTCCCATTCAGTGGTGCTAAAACCACTACGACCCAGTCCCATTAAGTGGTGTTAAAACCACAACGACCAGTCCCATTCAGTGGTGCTAAAACCACAACGACCCAGTCCCATTCAGATGTGCTAAAACCACAAAGACCCAGTCCCATCCAGTGGTGCTAAAACCACAACGACCCAGTCCCATTCATTGGTGCTAAAACCACAACGACCCAGTCCCATTCAGTGATGCTAAAACCACAACGACCCAGTCCCATTCAGATGTGCTAAAACCACAACGACCCAGTCCCATTCAGTGATGCTAAAACCACAACGACCCAGTCCCATTCAGTGGTGCTAAAACCACAACGACCCAGTGCCGTTCAGTGGTGCTAAAACCACAACGACCCAGTGCCGTTCAGTGGTGCTAAAACCACAACGACCCAGTCCCATTAAGTGGTGTTAAAACCACAACGACCAGTCCCATTCAGTGGTGCTAAAACCACAACGACCGAGTCCCATTCAGTTGTGCTAAAACCACAAAGACCCAGTCCCATTCAGTGGTGCTAAAACCACAACGACCCAGTTCCATTCAGTTGTGCTAAAACCACAAAGACCCAGTCCTATTCAGTGGTGCTAAAACCACAACGACCCAGTCCCATTCAGTTGTGCTAAAACCACAATAACCCAGTCCCCTTCAGTGGTGCGAAAACCACAACGACCAAGTCCCATTCAGTGGTGCTAAAACCACAACGACTCAGTCCCATTCAGTGGTGCTAAAACCACAACCACCCAGTCTCATACAGTGGTGCTAAAACCACAACCACCCAGTCCCATTCAGTGGTGCTAAAACCACAACGATCCAGTCCGATTCACTGGTGCTAAGACCACAACGACCCATCAATATCTTCAACTGAATATTTATGTCTTCTTATTTATAAAAGTATTCAAACATCAAATATTGTTACACGACTGTAAAATTGTACACTTGTTACTTTTCGTCTGTACATTTCTTATTTTTAATGTGAATTATAAATCAGTATTGACACGAAGAGTCAGAATTTGGAAATAGAGCCAATCATTACCACAAAATATCACATGGTACCACGAGAGGGAACTTATCAAGTATCAGATGACATGATGCACTTATAACGTTTACTTCCACATTACCAAATGACTTGGAACGATTTCAGTTAGAACTGAGGGTCATTGGTCACGTTATAGTAATTTATCTTAGAGTATTAGGTACTGACTGACCACTCGGCCCACCCATTCTTTTAAACAAATTAAATCAGAGCAAAATTCGCTTTCGGTGGAGAAGTGATACACTTTTGCCCTCTAGAGCCAGAAAATATTACAACTTGTATTTTGGATTACACACACTGAGGTGGGTTGTATGTAACACAGGAAGATTGATAGTAATTACCAAAAGTACATGAAAACCAGGTACCCTTGTTTCTTTGCACCAAGAGCGTATTAACCCAAACTAAAATATGGAAAACGAGACCCACGAGAGCTTGTGATTGAAACTTTGAGTTCGTTGTTTGACTGGACGTGAAGTAATAATATTCATTAGCAACTCGCTGTTAAACCAGTTGGTTTAACTATTTTGTTTGTTTTCTTCATCTGACGAAATACATTAATCTTATGTCTGTTCAAACGAGACCAAAATGTGAAATTTTAGGCCTAAGTTACTATTGCTTCTGATGAAGGGTGAAAAAGGTAGATATTTTTCTTTTCAAAGTATCTTCTATATAAATAATCATCATATAAGACATTCGTTGAAAACCTGTCGATAAAAGTGTGAAATCAATCTACTACTAGTCATCTTGTAACAACAAGTCTAACCAGTTTCATTGAACTTGTTAACGGACGAAGTCTAGAGTAAAAACAAACAAGAAGAAAAGAGATGAGTATGCAAGGAAACATAACGAATACAAAATATCCAAGTTGGATCTACTATCATGTACTGTGAAGTTCGTTACAAACAACCAAGACAATAAAGATATATAAAACGGATACAGGTGTCTCCTTGATATGATATATCTGATACAGTAATGGTGTATCCTTGATATGATATATCTGATACAGTAATGGTGTCTCCTCGATATGATATATCTGATACAGTAATGATGTCTCCTTGATATGATATATCTGATACAGTAATGGTGTCTCCTTCTGTAATGATATATCTGATACAGTATTGGTGTATCCTTCTGTAATGATATATCTGATACAGTAATGGTGTCTCCTTTTCACGATATATATGATACAGTAATAATGTCTCCTTCTGTAGTGATATATCTGATACAGTAATGGTGTCTTCTACTATAATGATAATATCTGATACAGTAATGGTGTCTCCTACTCTAATGATATATCTGATACAGTAATGATGTCTCCTTTTGTAGTGATATATCTGATACAGAAATGGTGTATCCTACTGTAATGATATATTTAATACAGTAATGGTGTCTCCTACGGTAATGATATATCTGATACAGTAATGGTGTTTCCTACTCTAATGATATATCTGATACAGTAATGATGTCTCCTTCTGTAGTGATATATCCGATACAGTAATGGTGCCTCCTACTGTAATGATATAAGTGATACAGTGATGGTGTCTCCAACTCTAATGATATATCTGATACAGTAATGGTGTCTCCTACTCTAATGATATATCTGATACAGTAATGGTGTCTCCTACTCTAATGATATATCTGATACAGTAATAGTGGCTCCTTCGGTAGTGATATATCTGATACAGTAATGGTGTCTTCTACTATAATGATATATTTGATACAGTAATGGTGTCTCCTTCTGTAATGATATATCTGATAGAGTAATGGTATCTCCTACTCTAATGATATATCTGATACAGTAATAGTGTTTCCTACTATAATGATATATCTGATACAGTAATGATGTCTCCTTCTGTAGTGATATATCCGATACAGTAATGGTGCCTCCTACTGTAATGATATAAGTGATACAGTGATGGTGTCTCCTACTCTAATGATATATCTGATACAGTAATGGTGTCTCCTACTCTAATGATAATCTGATACAGTATTGGTGTCTCCTACTCTAATGATATATCTGATACAGTAGTGGTGTCTCCTACTCTAATGATATATCTGATACAGTAATGGTGTCTCCTTCTGCAGTGATATATGTAATACAGCTATGGTGCCTTTTTTGTTAATGATATATCTGATACAGTAATGATGTTTCCTTCTGTAGTGATATATCTGATACAGTAATGGTGTCTCCTTCTGTAATGATATATCTGATACAGTAATGGTGTCTCCTACTCTAATGATATATCTGATACAGTAATGTTGTCTACTTGTGTAATGATATATCTGATACAGTAATGGTGTTTCCTACTCTAATGATATATCTGATACAGTAATGGTGTCTACTACTCTAATGATATATCTCATACAGTAATGATGTCTCCTTCTGTAGTGATATATCTGATACAGAAATGGTGTCTCCTTCTGTAATGATATATCTGATACAGTATTGGTGTATCCTTCTGTAATGATATATCTGATACAGTAATGGTGTCTCCTTGACACGATATATATGATACAGTAATAATGTCTCCTTCTGTAGTGATATATCTGATACAGTAATGGTGTCTTCTACTATAATGATATATTTGATACAGTAATGGTATCTCCTACTCTAATGATATATCTGATACAGTAATGTTGTCTCCTTGTGTAATGATATATCTGATACAGTAATGGTGTTTCCTACTCTAATGATATATCTGATACAGTAATGGTGTCTCCTTCTGTAATGATATATCTGATACAGTAATGGTGTCTCCTACTCTAATGATATATCTGATACAGTGATGTTGTCTCCTTCTCTAATGATATATCTGATACAGTAATGGTGTCTCCTACTCTAATGATATATCTGATACAGTAATGGTGTCTCCTACTGTAACGATATATCTGATACAGTAATAGTGGCTCCTTCTGTAGTGATATACCTGATACAGTAATAGTGTCTTCTACTATAATGATATATTTGATACAGTAATGGTGTCTCCTTCTGTAATGATATATCTGATACAGTAATGGTATCTCCTACTCTAATGATATATCTGATACAGTAATGGTGTTTCCTACTATAATGATATATCTGATACAGTAATGATGTCTCCTTCTGTAGTGATATATCCGATACAGTAATGGTGCCTCCTACTGTAAAGATATAAGTGATACAGTAATGGTGTCTCCTACTCTAATGATATACCTGATACAGTAATGGTGTCTCCTACTCTAATGATATATCTGATACAGTAATGGTGTGTCATACTCTAATGATATATCTGATACAGTAATGGTGTCTCCTTCTGCAATGATATATGTAATACAGCTATGGTGCCTTTTTTGTTAATGATATATCTGATACAGTAATGATGTTTCCTTCTGTAGTGATATATCTGATACAGTAATGGTGTCTCCTTCTGTAATGATATATTTGATACAGTAATGGTGTCTCCTACTCTAATGATATATCTGATTCAGTAATGTTGTCTCCTTGTGTAATGATATATCTGATACTGTAATGGTGTTTCCTACTCTAATGATATATCTGATACAGTAATGGTGTCTACTACTCTAATGATATATCTGATACAGTAATGATGTCTCCTTCTGTAGTGATATATCTGATGCAGAAATGGCGTCTCCTACTGTAATGATATATCTGATACAGTACTGGTGTCTCCTACGGTAATGATATATCTGATACAGTAATGATGTCTCCTTCTGTAGTGATATATCTGATACAGAAATGGTTTCTCCTACTGTAAAGATATATCTGATATAGTAATGGTGACACCTACACTAATGATATATCTGATACAGTAATGGTGTCTCCTATTCTAATGATATATCTGATACTGTAATGGAGACACCTACTCTAATGATATATCTGATACGGTAATGGTGTCTTGTACTGTAATGATATATCTGATACAGTAATGGTGCCTTCTTCTCTAATGATATATCTGATACAGTAATGGTGTCACCTTATGTAGTTATAAATCTGATACAGTAATGATGTCTCCTTCTGTATTGATATATCTGATACAGAAATGGTGTCTCCTACTTTAATGATATATCTCATACAGTAATGGTGTCTTCTACGGTAATGATATATCTGATACAGTAATGGTGTCTCCTTCTGCAATGATATATGTAATACAGCTATGGTGCCTCCTTTGCTAATGATATATCTGATAGTGTAATGATGTTTCCTTCTGTAGTGATATATCGGATACAGTAATGGTGTCTCCTTCTCTAATTGTATATCTGATACAGTAATTGTGTCTTCTACTGTAATGATATATGTGATACTGTAATGTTGTCTCCTTCTGTATGATATATCTGATACAGTAATGATGTCTCCTTCTGTAGTGATATATCTGATACAGTAATGGTGCCTCCTACTGTAATGATATATCTGATACAGTAATGGTGTCTCCTACTCTAATGATATATCTGATACAGTAATGGTGTCTCCTACTCTAATGATATATCTGATACAGTAATGGTGTCTCCTTCTCTAATGATATATCTGATACAGTAATGGTGTCTCCTTCTGTAATGATATATCTGATACAGTAATGGTGTCTCCTACTCTAATGATATATATGATACAGTAATGGTGTCTCCTTCTGTAATGATATATCTGATACAGTAATGGTGTCTCCTACTCTAATGATATATCTGATACAGTAATGGTGTCTCCTACTGTAATGATATATCTGATACAGTAATGGTGTCTTCCTACAGAAATGTAATGATATATCTGATACAGTAATGGTGTCTCCTACTCTAATGATATATCTGATACAGTAATGGTGTCTCCTACTGTAATGATATATCTGATACAGTAATGGTGTCTCCTACTGTAATGATATATCTGATACAGTAATGGTGTCTCCTACTGTAATGATATATCTGATACAGTAATGGTGTCTCCTTCTGTAATGATATATCTGATACAGTAATGGTGTCTCCTACTGTAATGATATATCTGATACAGTAATGGTGTCTCCTACTGTAATGATATATCTGATACAGTAATGGTGTCTCCTACTGTAATGATATATCTGATACAGTAATGGTGTCTCCTACTCTAATGATATATCTGATACAGTAATGGTGTCTCCTTCTCTAATGATATATCTGATACAGTAATGGTGTCTAATGATATATCCAGTAATGGTGTCTCCTTCTGATGATATATCTGATACAGTAATGGTGTCTCCTACTGTAATGATATATCTGATACAGTAATGGTGTCTCCTTCTGTAATGATATATCTGATACAGTAATGGTGTCTCCTACTGCTAATGATATATCTGATACAGTAATGGTGTCTCCTACTCTAATGATATATCTGATACAGTAATGGTGTCTCCTACTCTAATGATATATCTGATACAGTAATGGTGTCTCCTTCTGTAATGATATATCTGATACAGTAATGGTGTCTCCTACTCTAATGATATATCTGATACAGTAATGGTGTCTCCTACTCTAATGATATATCTGATACAGTAATGATGTCTCCTTCTGTAGTGATATATCTGATACAGTAATGGTGTCTCCTACTGTAATGATATATCTGATACAGTAATGGTGTCTCCTACTGTAATGATATATCTGATACAGTAATGGTGTCTCCTACTCTGTAATGATATATCTGATACAGTAATGGTGTCTCCTACTCTAATGATATATCTGATACAGTAATGGTGTCTCCTACTGTAATGATATATCTGATACAGTAATGGTGTCTCCTACTGTAATGATATATCTGATACAGTAATGGTGTCTCCTTCTGTAATGATATATCTGATACAGTAATGGTGTCTCCTTCTGTAATGATATATCTGATACAGTAATGGTGTCTCCTACTGTAATGATATATCTGATACAGTAATGGTGTCTCCTTCTGTAATGATATATCTGATACAGTAATGGTGTCTCCTACTGTAATGATATATCTGATACAGTAATGGTGTCTCCTACTGTAATGATATATCTGATACAGTAATGGTGTCTTCTACTGTAATGATATATCTGATACAGTAATGGTGTCTCCTTCTGTAATGATATATCTGATACAGTAATGGTGTCTCCTTCTGTCTGATATATCTGATACAGTAATGTCTCCTCTGTAATGATATATCTGATACAGTAATGGTGTCTCCTACTGTAATGATATATCTGATACAGTAATGGTGTCTCCTACTCTAATGATATATCTGATACAGTAATGGTGTCTCCTACTGTAATGATATATCTGATACAGTAATGATGTCTCCTTCTGTAGTGATATATCTGATACAGTAATGGTGTCTCCTTCTGTAATGATATATCTGATACAGTAATGGTGTCTCCTACTGTAATGATATATCTGATACAGTAATGGTGTCTCCTACTCTAATGATATATCTGATACAGTAATGGTGTCTCCTACTCTAGTGATATATCTGATACAGTAATGGTGTCTCCTTCTGTAATGATATATCTGATACAGTAATGGTGTCTCCTTCTGTAATGATATATCTGATACAGTAATGGTGTCTCCTTCTGTAATGATATATCTGATACAGTAATGGTGTCTCCTACTGTAATGATATATCTGATACAGTAATGGTGTCTCCTACTGTAATGATATATCTGATACAGTAATGGTGTCTCCTACTCTAATGATATATCTGATACAGTAATGGTGTCTCCTACTCTAATGATATATCTGATACAGTAATGATGTCTCCTACTGTAGTGATATATCTGATACAGTAATGGTGTCTCCTACTGTAATGATATATCTGATACAGTAATGGTGTCTCCTACTGTAATGATATATCTGATACAGTAATGGTGTCTCCTACTGTAATGATATATCTGATACAGTAATGGTGTCTCCTACTGTAATGATATATCTGATACAGTAATGGTGTCTCCTACTGTAATGATATATCTGATACAGTAATGGTGTCTCCTACTGTAATGATATATCTGATACAGTAATGGTGTCTCCTACTCTAATGATATATCTGATACAGTAATGGTGTCTCCTCTGTAATGATATATCTGATACAGTAATGGTGTCTCCTACTGTAATGATATATCTGATACAGTAATGGTGTCTCCTACTGTAATGATATATCTGATACAGTAATGATGTCTCCTTCTGTAATGATATATCTGATACAGTAATGGTGTCTCTACTCTAATGATATATCTGATACAGTAATGATGTCTCCTTCTGTAATGATATATCTGATACAGTAATGGTGTCTCCTACTCTAATGATATATCTGATACAGTAATGGTGTCTCCTTCTGTAATGATATATCTGATACAGTAATGGTGTCTCCTACTGTAATGATATATCTGATACAGTAATGGTGTCTCCTACTGTAATGATATATCTGATACAGTAATGGTGTCTCCTACTGTAATGATATATCTGATACAGTAATGGTGTCTCCTACTGTAATGATATATCTGATACAGTAATGGTGTCTCCTACTGTAATGATATATCTGATACAGTAATGGTGTCTCCTACTGTAATGATATATCTGATACAGTAATGGTGTCTCCTACTGTAATGATATATCTGATACAGTAATGGTGTCTCCTACTCTAATGATATATCTGATACAGTAATGGTGTCTCCTACTGTAATGATATATCTGATACAGTAATGGTGTCTTCTACTGTAATGATATATCTGATACAGTAATGGTGTCTCCTACTGTAATGATATATCTGATACAGTAATGATGTCTCCTACTCTAATGATATATCTGATACAGTAATGGTGTCTCCTACTGTAATGATATATCTGATACAGTAATGGTGTCTCCTACTGTAATGATATATCTGATACAGTAATGGTGTCTCCTACTGTAATGATATATCTGATACAGTAATGATATATAATGATATATCTGATACAGTAATGGTGTCTCCTTCTGTAATGATATATATCTGATACAGTAATGGTGTCTCCTACTGTAATGATATATCTGATACAGTAATGATGTCTCCTTCTGTACTGATATATCTGATACAGTAATGGTGTCTCCTTCTGTAATGATATATCTGATACAGTAATGGTGTCTCCTACTCTAATGATATATCTGATACAGTAATGGTGTCTCCTACTCTAATGATATATCTGATACAGTAATGGTGTCTCCTACTGTAATGATATATCTGATACAGTAATGGTGTCTCCTACTGTAATGATATATCTGATACAGTAATGGTGTCTCCTACTGTAATGATATATCTGATACAGTAATGGTGTCTCCTTCTGTAATGATATATCTGATACAGTAATGGTGTCTCCTTCTCTAATGATATATCTGATACAGTAATGGTGTCTCCTACTCTAATGATATATCTGATACAGTAATGGTGTCTCCTACTGTAATGATATATCTGATACAGTAATGGTGTCTCCTACTGTAATGATATATCTGATACAGTAATGATGTCTCCTACTGTAATGATATATCTGATACAGTAATGGTGTCTCCTTACTGTAATGATATATCTGATACAGTAATGGTGTCTCCTACTCTAATGATATATCTGATACAGTAATGGTGTCTCCTACTCTAATGATATATCTGATACAGTAATGGTGTCTCCTACTCTAATGATATATCTGATACAGTAATGGTGTCTCCTACTCTAATGATATATCTGATACAGTAATGGTGTCTCCTACTGTAATGATATATCTGATACAGTAATGGTGTCTCCTTCTGTAATGATATATCTGATACAGTAATGGTGTCTCCTACTCTAATGATATATCTGATACAGTAATGGTGTCTCCTTCTGTAATGATATATCTGATACAGTAATGGTGTCTCCTACTCTAATGATATATCTGATACAGTAATGGTGTCTCTAATGATATATCTGATACAGTAATGGTGTCTCCTACTGTAATGATATATCTGATACAGTAATGGTGTCTCCTACTGTAATGATATATCTGATACAGTAATGGTGTCTCCTACTGTAATGATATATCTGATACAGTAATGGTGTCTCCTCTGTAATGATATATCTGATACAGTAATGGTGTCTCCTACTGTAATGATATATCTGATACAGTAATGGTGTCTCCTACTCTAATGATATATCTGATACAGTAATGGTGTCTCCTACTCTAATGATATATCTGATACAGTAATGGTGTCTCCTACTCTAATGATATATCTGATACAGTAATGGTGTCTCCTACTCTAATGATATATCTGATACAGTAATGGTGTCTCCTACTCTAATGATATATCTGATACAGTAATGGTGTCTCCTACTCTAATGATATATCTGATACAGTAATGGTGTCTCCTCTAATGATATATCTGATACAGTAATGGTGTCTCCTACTCTAATGATATATCTGATACAGTAATGGTGTCTCCTTCTGTAATGATATATCTGATACAGTAATGGTGTCTCCTACTCTAATGATATATCTGATACAGTAATGGTGTCTCCTACTGTAATGATATATCTGATACAGTAATGGTGTCTCCTACTGTAATGATATATCTGATACAGTAATGGTGTCTCCTACTCTAATGATATATCTGATACAGTAATGGTGTCTCCTACTGTAATGATATATCTGATACAGTAATGGTGTCTCCTACTGATAATGATATATCTGATACAGTAATGGTGTACAGTAATCCTGTCTCCTTCTGTAATGATATATCTGATACAGTAATGGTGTCTCCTACTGTAATGATATATCTGATACAGTAATGGTGTCTCCTACTCTAATGATATATCTGATACAGTAATGGTGTCTCCTTCTGTAATGATATATCTGATACAGTAATGGTGTCTCCTACTCTAATGATATATCTGATACAGTAATGTTGTCTCCTTCTGTAATGATATATCTGATACAGTAATGGTGTCTCCTACTGTAATGATATATCTGATACAGTAATGGTGTCTCCTTCTGTAATGATATATCTGATACAGTAATGGTGTCTCCTACTGTAATGATATATCTGATACAGTAATGGTGTCTCCTACTCTAATGATATATCTGATACAGTAATGGTGTCTCCTTCTGTAATGATATATCTGATACAGTAATGGTGTCTCCTTCTGTAATGATATATCTGATACAGTAATGGTGTCTCCTACTCTAATGATATATCTGATACAGTAATGGTGTCTCCTACTGTAATGATATATCTGATACAGTAATGGTGTCTCCTACTGTAATGATATATCTGATACAGTAATGGTGTCTCCTACTGTAATGATATATCTGATACAGTAATGGTGTCTCCTACTGTAATGATATATCTGATACAGTAATGGTGTCTCCTACTGTAATGATATATCTGATACAGTAATGGTGTCTCCTACTGTAATGATATATCTGATACAGTAATGGTGTCTCCTACTGTAATGATATATCTGATACAGTAATGGTGTCTCCTACTGTAATGATATATCTGATACAGTAATGGTGTCTCCTACTCTAATGATATATCTGATACAGTAATGGATATATCTGATACAGTAATGGTGTCTCCTACTGTAATGATATATCTGATACAGTAATGGTGTCTCCTACTCTAATGATATATCTGATACAGTAATGGTGTCTCCTACTCTAATGATATATCTGATACAGTAATGGTGTCTCCTTCTGTAATGATATATCTGATACAGTAATGGTGTCTCCTACTCTAATGATATATCTGATACAGTAATGGTGTCTCCTACTGTAATGATATATCTGATACAGTAATGGTGTCTCCTTCTGTAATGATATATCTGATACAGTAATGGTGTCTCCTACTCTAATGATATATCTGATACAGTAATGGTGTCTCCTACTGTAATGATATATCTGATACAGTAATGGTGTCTCCTACTCTAATGATATATCTGATACAGTAATGGTGTTCTAATCCTACTCTAATGATATATCTGATACAGTAATGATGTCTCCTTCTAATGATATATCTGATACAGTAATGGTGTCTCCTACTGTAATGATATATCTGATACAGTAATGGTGTCTCCTACTGTAATGATATATCTGATACAGTAATGGTGTCTCCTACTGTAATGATATATCTGATACAGTAATGGTGTCTCCTACTGTAATGATATATCTGATACAGTAATGGTGTCTCCTACTCTAATGATATATCTGATACAGTAATGGTGTCTCCTACTCTAATGATATATCTGATACAGTAATGGTGTCTCCTACTGTAATGATATATCTGATACAGTAATGGTGTCTCCTTCTGTAATGATATATCTGATACAGTAATGGTGTCTCCTACTGTAATGATATATCTGATACAGTAATGGTGTCTCCTTCTGTAATGATATATCTGATACAGTAATGGTGTCTCCT
Organism: Tachypleus tridentatus; assembly: GCF_004210375.1. Lineage (NCBI taxonomy): Eukaryota > Metazoa > Arthropoda > Merostomata > Xiphosura > Limulidae > Tachypleus > Tachypleus tridentatus. The sequence continues at coordinate 61,021,664 of NC_134827.1, forward strand.
ACTCTAATGATATATCTGATACAGTAATGGTGTCTCCTACTCTAATGATATATCTGATACAGTAATGGTGTCTCCTTCTGTAGTGATATATCTGATACAGTAATGGTGTCTCCTACCTAATGATATATCTGATACAGTAATGGTGTCTCCTACTCTAATGATATATCTGATACAGTAATGGTGTCTCCTACTGTAATGATATATCTGATACAGTAATGGTGTCTCCTACTGTAATGATATATCTGATACAGTAATGGTGTTTCCTACTCTAATGATATATCTGATACAGTAATGGTGTCTCCTACTCTAATGATATATCTGATACAGTAATGGTGTCTCCTACTCTAATGATATATCTGATACAGTAATGGTGTCTCCTACTGTAATGATATATCTGATACAGTAATGGTGTCTCCTACTGTAATGATATATCTGATACAGTAATGGTGTCTCCTACTGTAATGATATATCTGATACAGTAATGGTGTCTCCTACTGTAATGATATATCTGATACAGTAATGGTGTCTCCTACTGTAATGATATATCTGATACAGTAATGGTGTCTCCTACTGTAATGATATATCTGATACAGTAATGATGTCTCCTTCTGTAATGATATATCTGATACAGTAATGGTGTCTCCTTCTGTAATGATATATCTGATACAGTAATGGTGTCTCCTACTGTAATGATATATCTGATACAGTAATGGTGTCTCCTACTCTAATGATATATCTGATACAGTAATGGTGTCTTCTACTGTAATGATATATCTGATACAGTAATGGTGTCTCCTACTCTAATGATATATCTGATACAGTAATGGTGTCTCCTTCTCTAATGATATATCTGATACAGTAATGGTGTCTCCTACTCTAATGATATATCTGATACAGTAATGATGTCTCCTTCTGTACAGTAATGGTGTCTCCTACTGTAATGATATATCTGATACAGTAATGGTGTCTCCTCTCTAATGATATATCTGATACAGTAATGGTGTCTCCTACTGTAATGATATATCTGATACAGTAATGGTGTCTCCTACTGTAATGATATATCTGATACAGTAATGGTGTCTCCTACTCTAATGATATATCTGATACAGTAATGGTGTCTCCTACTGTAATGATATATCTGATACAGTAATAATGTGTCTCCTACTCTAATGATATATCTGATACAGTAATGGTGTCTCCTACTCTAATGATATATCTGATACAGTAATGGTGTCTCCTACTCTAATGATATATCTGATACAGTAATGGTGTCTCCTACTGTAATGATATATCTGATACAGTAATGGTGTCTCCTCTTCTGTAATGATATATCTGATACAGTAATGGTGTCTCCTACTGTAATGATATATCTGATACAGTAATGGTGTCTCCTACTCTAATGATATATCTGATACAGTAATGGTGTCTCCTACTCTAATGATATATCTGATACAGTAATGGTGTCTCCTACTGTAATGATATATCTGATACAGTAATGGTGTCTCCTTCTGTAATGATATATCTGATACAGTAATGGTGTCTCCTACTCTAATGATATATCTGATACAGTAATGGTGTCTCCTACTCTAATGATATATCTGATACAGTAATGGTGTCTCCTTCTGTAATGATATATCTGATACAGTAATGGTGTCTCCTACTGTAATGATATATCTGATACAGTAATGGTGTCTCCTACTCTAATGATATATCTGATACAGTAATGGTGTCTCCTACTCTAATGATATATCTGATACAGTAATGGTGTCTCCTACTGTAATGATATATCTGATACAGTAATGATATGTCTCCTACTGTAATGATATATCTGATACAGTAATGGTGTCTCCTACTGCTAATGATATATCTGATACAGTAATGATGTCTCCTACTGTAATGATATATCTGATACAGTAATGGTGTCTCCTACTCTAATGATATATCTGATACAGTAATGGTGTCTCCTACTCTAATGATATATCTGATACAGTAATGGTGTCTCCTACTCTAATGATATATCTGATACAGTAATGTTGTCTCCTTCTGTAGTGATATATCTGATACAGTAATGGTGTCTCCTACTGTAATGATATATCTGATACAGTAATGGTGTCTCCTACTCTAATGATATATCTGATACAGTAATGGTGTCTCCCTACTGTAATGATATATCTGATACAGTAATGGTGTCTCCTACTGTAATGATATATCTGATACAGTAATGGTGTCTCCTACTGTAATGATATATCTGATACAGTAATGGTGTTCTCCTTCTGTAATGATATATCTGATACAGTAATGGTGTCTCCTACTGTAATGATATATCTGATACAGTAATGGTGTCTCCTACTGTAATGATATATCTGATACAGTAATGGTGTCTCCTACTCTAATGATATATCTGATACAGTAATGGTGTCTCCTACTGTAATGATATATCTGATACAGTAATGGTGTCTCCTTCTGTAATGATATATCTGATACAGTAATGGTGTCTCCTTACTCTAATGATATATCTGATACAGTAATGGTGTCTCCTACTGTAATGATATATCTGATACAGTAATGGTGTCTCCTACTCTAATGATATATACTGATACAGTAATGGTGTCTCCTACTGTAATGATATATCTGATACAGTAATGGTGTCTCCTACTCTAATGATATATCTGATACAGTAATGGTGTCTCCTACTGTAATGATATATCTGATACAGTAATGGTGTCTCCTTCTGTAATGATATATCTGATACAGTAATGGTGTCTCCTACTGTAATGATATATCTGATACAGTAATGGTGTCTCCTACTCTAATGATATATCTGATACAGTAATGATGTCTCCTTCTGTAATGATATATCTGATACAGTAATGGTGTCTCCTTCTGTAATGATATATCTGATACAGTAATGGTGTCTCCTACTGTAATGATATATCTGATACAGTAATGGTGTCTCCTACTCTAATGATATATCTGATACAGTAATGATGTCTCCTACTGTAATGATATATCTGATACAGTAATGGTGTCTCCTACTCTAATGATATATCTGATACAGTAATGGTGTCTCCTACTCTAATGATATATCTGATACAGTAATGGTGTCTCCTACTGTAATGATATATCTGATACAGTAATGGTGTCTCCTACTGTAATGATATATCTGATACAGTAATGGTGTCTCCTACTGTAATGATATATCTGATACAGTAATGGTGTCTCCTACTGTAATGATATATCTGATACAGTAATGGTGTCTCCTACTCTAATGATATATCTGATACAGTAATGGTGTCTCCTACTGTAATGATATATCTGATACAGTAATGATGTCTCCTTCTGTAGTGATATATCTGATACAGTAATGGTGTCTCCTACTGTAATGATATATCTGATACAGTAATGGTGTCTCCTACTGTAATGATATATCTGATACAGTAATGGTGTCTCCTACTGTAATGATATATCTGATACAGTAATGGTGTCTCCTACTCTAATGATATATCTGATACAGTAATGGTGTCTCCTCCTGTAATGATATATCTGATACAGTAATGGTGTCTCCTACTGTAATGATATATCTGATACAGTAATGGTGTCTCCTACTCTAATGATATATCTGATACAGTAATGGTGTCTCCTACTGTAATGATATATCTGATACAGTAATGGTGTCTCCTACTGTAATGATATATCTGATACAGTAATGGTGTCTCCTATAATGATATATCTCTGATACAGTAATGATATCCTACTCTGATATATCAGTAATGTAATGTGTCTCTACTGTAATGATATATCTGATACAGTAATGGTGTCTCCTTCTGTAATGATATATCTGATACAGAAATGGTGTCTTCTACTGTAATGATATATCTGATACAGTAATGGTGTCTCCTACTGTAATGATATATCTGATACAGTAATGGTGTCTCCTACTCTAATGATATATCTGATACAGTAATGGTGTCTCCTACTGTAATGATATATCTGATACAGTAATGGTGTCTCCTACTCTAATGATATATCTGATACAGTAATGGTGTCTCCTACTGTAATGATATATCTGATACAGTAATGGTGTCTCCTTCTGTAATGATATATCTGATACAGTAATGGTGTCTCCTACTCTAATGATATATCTGATACAGTAATGTTGTCTCCTTCTGTAATGATATATCTGATACAGTAATGGTGTCTCCTACTGTAATGATATATCTGATACAGTAATGGTGTCTCCTACTGTAATGATATATCTGATACAGTAATGGTGTCTCCTTCTGTAATGATATATCTGATACAGTAATGGTGTCTCCTACTCTAATGATATATCTGATACAGTAATGGTGTCTCCTACTCTAATGATATATCTGATACAGTAATGGTGTCTCCTTCTGTAATGATATATCTGATACAGTAATGGTGTCTCCTACTCTAATGATATATCTGATACAGTAATGTTGTCTCCTTCTCTAATGATATATCTGATACAGTAATGGTGTCTCCTACTCCAATGATATATCTGATGATATATCTGATACAGTAATGGTGTCTCCTACTGTAATGATATATCTGATACAGTAATGGTGTCTCCTACTGTAATGATATATCTGATACAGTAATGGTGTCTCCTACTGTAATGATATATCTGATACAGTAATGGTGTCTCCTTCTCTAATGATATATCTGATACAGTAATGGTGTCTCCTACTCTAATGATATATCTGATACAGTAATGGTGTCTCCTACTCTAATGATATATCTGATACAGTAATGGTGTGTCTCCTACTGTAATGATATATCTGATACAGTAATGGTGTCTCCTACTGTAATGATATATCTGATACAGTAATGGTGTCTCCTACTGTAATGATATATCTGATACAGTAATGGTGTCTCCTACTGTAATGATATATCTGATACAGTAATGGTGTCTCCTACTGTAATGATATATCTGATACAGTAATGGTGTCTTCTACTGTAATGATATATCTGATACAGTAATGGTGTCTCCTTCTGTAATGATATATCTGATACAGTAATGGTGTCTCCTACTCTAATGATATATCTGATACAGTAATGGTGTCTCCTACTCTAATGATATATCTGATACAGTAATGGTGTCTCCACTGTAATGATATATCTGATACAGTAATGGTGTCTCCTACTGTAATGATATATCTGATACAGTAATGGTGTCTCCTACTGTAATGATATATCTGATACAGTAATGGTGTCTCCTTCTGTAATGATATATCTGATACAGTAATGGTGTCTCCTACTCTAATGATATATCTGATACAGTAATGGTGTCTCCTACTGTAATGATATATCTGATACAGTAATGGTGTCTCCTACTGTAATGATATATCTGATACAGTAATGGTGTCTCCTACTGTAATGATATATCTGATACAGTAATGGTGTCTCCTACTCTAATGATATATCTGATACAGTAATGGTGTCTCCTACTGTAATGATATATCTGATACAGTAATGGTGTCTCCTACTGTAATGATATATCTGATACAGTAATGGTGTCTCCTACTCTAATGATATATCTGATACAGTAATGGTGTCTCCTTCTGTAATGATATATCTGATACAGTAATGGTGTCTCCTACTGTAATGATATATCTGATACAGTAATGGTGTCTCCTACTGTAATGATATATCTGATACAGTAATGGTGTCTCCTTCTGTAATGATATATCTGATACAGTATGGTGTCTCCTACTGTAATGATATATCTGATACAGTAATGGTGTCTCCTACTGTAATGATATATCTGATACAGTAATGGTGTCTCCTACTCTAATGATATATCTGATACAGTAATGGTGTCTCCTACTGTAATGATATATCTGATACAGTAATGGTGTCTCCTACTCTAATGATATATCTGATACAGTAATGGTGTCTCCTACTGTAATGATATATCTGATACAGTAATGGTGTCTCCTACTGTAATGATATATCTGATACAGTAATGGTGTCTCCTACTGTAATGATATATCTGATACAGTAATGGTGTCTCCTTCTGTAATGATATATCTGATACAGTAATGGTGTCTCCTACTGTAATGATATATCTGATACAGTAATGGTGTCTCCTACTGTAATGATATATCTGATACAGTAATGGTGTCTCCTCTCTGTAATGATATATCTGATACAGTAATGGTGTCTCCTACTGTAATGATATATCTGATACAGTAATGGTGTCTCCTACTCTAATGATATATCTGATACAGTAATGGTGTCTCCTACTGTAATGATATATCTGATACAGTAATGGTGTCTCCTACTCTAATGATATATCTGATACAGTAATGGTGTCTCCTACTCTAATGATATATCTGATACAGTAATGGTGTCTCCTTCTGTAATGATATATCTGATACAGTAATGGTGTCTCCTACTGTAATGATATATCTGATACAGTAATGGTGTCTCCTACTGTAATGATATATCTGATACAGTAATGGTGTCTCCTACTGTAATGATATATCTGATACAGTAATGGTGTCTCCTACTCTAATGATATATCTGATACAGTAATGGTGTCTCCTACTCTAATGATATATCTGATACAGTAATGGTGTCTCCTACTCTAATGATATATCTGATACAGTAATGGTGTCTCCTACTCTAATGATATATCTGATACAGTAATGGTGTCTCCTACTCCTAATGATATATCTGATACAGTAATGGTGTCTCCTACTGTAATGATATATCTGATACAGTAATGGTGTCTCCTACTGTAATGATATATCTGATACAGTAATGGTGTCTCCTACTCTAATGATATATCTGATACAGTAATGGTGTCTCCTTCTGTAATGATATATCTGATACAGTAATGGTGTCTCCTTCTGTAATGATATATCTGATACAGTAATGGTGTCTCCTTCTGTAATGATATATCTGATACAGTAATGGTGTCTCCTACTCTAATGATATATCTGATACAGTAATGTTGTCTCCTTCTGTAATGATATATCTGATACAGTAATGATGTGTTCCTACTCTAATGATATATCTGATACAGTAATGGTGTCTCCTACTCTAATGATATATCTGATACAGTAATGGTGTCTCCTACTCTAATGATATATCTGATACAGTAATGGTGTCTCCTCTGTAATGATATATCTGATACAGTAATGGTGTCTCCTCTCTAATGATATATCTGATACAGTAATGGTGTCTCCTTCTGTAATGATATATCTGATACAGTAATGGTGTCTCCTACTCTAATGATATATCTGATACAGTAATGGTGTCTCCTACTCTAATGATATATCTGATACAGTAATGGTGTCTCCTACTGTAATGATATATCTGATACAGTAATGGTGTCTCCTACTGTAATGATATATCTGATACAGTAATGGTGTCTCCTACTCTAATGATATATCTGATACAGTAATGGTGTCTCCTTCTGTAATGATATATCTGATACAGTAATGGTGTCTCCTTCTGTAATGATATATCTGATACAGTAATGGTGTCTCCTACTCTAATGATATATCTGATACAGTAATGGTGTCTCCTACTCTAATGATATATCTGATACAGTAATGGTGTCTCCTACTGTAATGATATATCTGATACAGTAATGGTGTCTCCTACTGTAATGATATATCTGATACAGTAATGGTGTCTCCTACTTCTGTAATGATATATCTGATACAGTAATGGTGTCTCCTTCTGTAATGATATATCTGATACAGTAATGGTGTCTCCTACTGTAATGATATATCTGATACAGTAATGGTGTCTCCTACTGTAATGATATATCTGATACAGTAATGGTGTCTCCTTCTCTAATGATATATCTGATACAGTAATGGTGTCTCCTTCTGTAATGATATATCTGATACAGTAATGGTGTCTCCTACTGTAATGATATATCTGATACAGTAATGGTGTCTCCTACTCTAATGATATATCTGATACAGTAATGGTGTCTCCTACTGTAATGATATATCTGATACAGTAATGGTGTCTCCTACTCTAATGATATATCTGATACAGTAATGGTGTCTCCTACTCTAATGATATATCTGATACAGTAATGGTGTCTCCTACTGTAATGATATATCTGATACAGTAATGGTGTCTCCTACTGTAATGATATATCTGATACAGTAATGGTGTCTCCTTCTCTAATGATATATCTGATACAGTAATGGTGTCTCCTACTGTAATGATATATCTGATACAGTAATGGTGTCTCCTACTGTAATGATATATCTGATACAGTAATGGTGTTTCCACTCTAATGATATATCTGATACAGTAATGGTGTCTCCTACAATGATATATCTGGTGTCTCCTACTGTAATGATATATCTGATACAGTAATGGTGTCTCCTACTCTAATGATATATCTGATACAGTAATGGTGTCTCCTTCTGTAATGATATATCTGATACAGTAATGGTGTCTCCTACTGTAATGATATATCTGATACAGTAATGGTGTCTCCTACTGTAATGATATATCTGATACAGTAATGGTGTCTCCTACTGTAATGATATATCTGATACAGTAATGGTGTCTCCTACTCTAATGATATATCTGATACAGTAATGGTGTCTCCTACTCTGTAATGATATATCTGATACAGTAATGGTGTCTCCTACTGTAATGATATATCTGATACAGTAATGGTGTCTCCTTCTGTAATGATATATCTGATACAGTAATGGTGTCTCCTACTGTAATGATATATCTGATACAGTAATGGTGTCTCCTACTGTAATGATATATCTGATACAGTAATGGTGTCTAATGATATATCTGATACAGTAATGGTGTCTCCTCTCTAATGATATATCTGATACAGTAATGATGTCTCCTTCTGTAGTGATATATCTGATACAGTAATGGTGTCTTCTACTGTAATGATATATCTGATACAGTAATGGTGTCTCCTACTGTAATGATATATCTGATACAGTAATGGTGTCTCCTACTCTAATGATATATCTGATACAGTAATGGTGTCTCCTACTCTAATGATATATCTGATACAGTAATGGTGTCTCCTACTCTAATGATATATCTGATACAGTAATGGTGTCTCCTACTGTAATGATATATCTGATACAGTAATGGTGTCTCCTACTGTAATGATATATCTGATACAGTAATGGTGTCTCCTACTCTAATGATATATCTGATACAGTAATGGTGTCTCCTACTGTAATGATATATCTGATACAGTAATGGTGTCTCCTACTCTAATGATATATCTGATACAGTAATGGTGTCTTCTACTGTAATGATATATCTGATACAGTAATGGTGTCTTCTACTGTAATGATATATCTGATACAGTAATGGTGTCTCCTTCTGTAATGATATATCTGATACAGTAATGGTGTCTCCTACTGTAATGATATATCTGATACAGTAATGGTGTCTCCTACTCTAATGATATATCTGATACAGTAATGGTGTCTCCTTCTGTAGTGATATATCTGATACAGTAATGGTGTCTCCTTCTGTAATGATATATCTGATACAGTAATGGTGTCTCCTACTCTAATGATATATCTGATACAGTAATGGTGTCTCCTACTCTAATGATATATCTGATACAGTAATGGTGTCTCCTACTCTAATGATATATCTGATACAGTAATGGTGTCTCCTACTGTAATGATATATCTGATACAGTAATGGTGTCTCCTACTCTAATGATATATCTGATACAGTAATGGTGTCTCCTACTCTAATGATATATCTGATACAGTAATGGTGTCTCCTACTCTAATGATATATCTGATACAGTAATGGTGTCTCCTACTCTAATGATATATCTGATACAGTAATGGTGTCTCCTACTGTAATGATATATCTGATACAGTAATGGTGTCTCCTACTGTAATGATATATCTGATACAGTAATGTTGTACTCTATATATGATATATCTGATACAGTAATGGTGTCTCCTACTGTAATGATATATCTGATACAGTAATGGTGTCTCCTTCTCTAATGATATATCTGATACAGTAATGGTGTCTCCTACTGTAATGATATATCTGATACAGTAATGGTGTCTCCTACTGTAATGATATATCTGATACAGTAATGGTGTCTCCTACTCTAATGATATATCTGATACAGTAATGGTGTCTCCTACTCTAATGATATATCTGATACAGTAATGATGTCTCCTTCTGTAGTGATATATCTGATACAGTAATGGTGTCTTCTACTGTAATGATATATCTGATACAGTAATGGTGTCTCCTACTGTAATGATATATCTGATACAGTAATGTTGTCTCCTTCTCTAATGATATATCTGATACAGTAATGGTGTCTCCTACTCTAATGATATATCTGATACAGTAATGGTGTCTCCTACTCTAATGATATATCTGATACAGTAATGGTGTCTCCTACTCTAATGATATATCTGATACAGTAATGGTGTCTCCTTCTCTAATGATATATCTGATACAGTAATGGTGTCTCCTACTGTAATGATATATCTGATACAGTAATGGTGTCTCCTACTGTAATGATATATCTGATACAGTAATGGTGTCTCCTACTGTAATGATATATCTGATACAGTAATGGTGTCTCCTACTGATACTAATGATATATCTGATACAGTAATGGTGTCTCCTACTCTAATGATATATCTGATACAGTAATGGTGTCTCCTACTGTAATGATATATCTGATACAGTAATGGTGTCTCCTACTCTAATGATATTTGTGATACAGTAATGGTGTCTCCTACTCTAATGATATATCTGATACAGTATTGGTGACTCCTACTGTAATGATATATCTGATACAGTAATGGTGTCTTCTACTGTAATGATATATCTGGTACAGTAATGGTGTCTCCTACTCTAATGATATATCTGATACAGTAATGGTGTCTCCTTCTGTAATGATATATCTGATACAGTAATGGTGTCTCCTACTCTGTAATGATATATCTGATACAGTAATGGTGTCTCCTTCTGTAATGATATATCTGATACAGTAATGGTGTCTCCTACTCTAATGATATATCTGATACAGTAATGGATGTCTCCTACTGTAATGATATATCTGATACAGTAATGGTGTCTCCTACTCTAATGATATATCTGATACAGTAATGGTGTCTCCTACTCTAATGATATATCTGATACAGTAATGGTGTCTCCTTCTCTAATGATATATCTGATACAGTAATGATGTCTCCTACTGTAATGATATATCTGATACAGTAATGGTGTCTCCTACTGTAATGATATATCTGATACAGTAATGGTGTCTCCTACTGTAATGATATATCTGATACAGTCTCCTACTGTAATGATATATCTGATACAGTAATGGTGTCTCCTCCTGATACTACTCTAATGATATATCTGATACAGTAATGGTGTCTCCTACTGTAATGATATATCTGATACAGTAATGGTGTCTCCTACTCTAATGATATATCTGATACAGTAATGGTGTCTCCTACTCTAATGATATATCTGATACAGTAATGGTGTCTCCTACTCTAATGATATATCTGATACAGTAATGGTGTCTCCTACTGTAATGATATATCTGATACAGTAATGGTGTCTCCTACTGTAATGATATATCTGATACAGTAATGGTGTCTCCTTCTGTAATGATATATCTGATACAGTAATGGTGTCTCCCTACTGTAATGATATATCTGATACAGTAATGGTGTCTCCTACTGTAATGATATATCTGATACAGTAATGGTGTCTCCTACTCTAATGATATATCTGATACAGTAATGGTGTCTCCTACTGTAATGATATATCTGATACAGTAATGGTGTCTCCTACTGTAATGATATATCTGATACAGTAATGGTGTCTCCTACTGTAATGATATATCTGATACAGTAATGGTGTCTCCTACTCTAATGATATATCTGATACAGTAATGGTGTCTCCTACTCTAATGATATATCTGATACAGTAATGGTGTCTCCTACTGTAATGATATATCTGATACAGTAATGGTGTCTCCTAACTCTAATGATATATCTGATACAGTAATGGTGTCTCCTTCTGTAATGATATATCTGATACAGTAATGGTGTCTCCTACTCTAATGATATATCTGATACAGTAATGGTGTCTCCTTCTGTAATGATATATCTGATACAGTAATGGTGTCTCCTTCTGTAATGATATATCTGATACAGTAATGGTGTCTCCTACTGTAATGATATATCTGATACAGTAATGGTGTCTCCTTCTGTAATGATATATCTGATACAGTAATGGTGTCTCCTTCTGTAATGATATATCTGATACAGTAATGGTGTCTCCTACTCTAATGATATATCTGATACAGTAATGGTGTCTCCTACTGTAATGATATATCTGATACAGTAATGGTGTCTCCTACTCTAATGATATATCTGATACAGTAATGGTGTCTCCTTCTGTAATGATATATCTGATACAGTAATGGTGTCTCCTTCTGTAATGATATATCTGATACAGTAATGGTGTCTCCTACTGTAATGATATATCTGATACAGTAATGGTGTCTCCTACTGTAATGATATATCTGATACAGTAATGGTGTCTCCTTCTGTAATGATATATCTGATACAGTAATGGTGTCTCCTACTCTAATGATATATCTGATACAGTAATGGTGTCTCCTACTCTAATGATATATCTGATACAGTAATGTTGTCTCCTTCTGTAATGATATATCTGATACAGTAATGGTGTCTCCTACTCTAATGATATATCTGATACAGTAATGGTGTCTCCTTCTGTAATGATATATCTGATACAGTAATGGTGTCTCCTACTGTAATGATATATCTGATACAGTAATGGTGTCTCCAGTAATGGTGTCTCCTACTCTAATGATATATCTGATACAGTAATGGTGTCTCCTACTCTAATGATATATCTGATACAGTAATGGTGTCTCCTACTCTAATGATATATCTGATACAGTAATGGTGTCTCCTACTGTAATGATATATCTGATACAGTAATGGTGTCTCCTACTGTAATGATATATCTGATACAGTAATGGTGTCTCCTACTGTAATGATATATCTGATACAGTAATGATGTCTCCTTCTGTAATGATATATCTGATACAGTAATGGTGTCTCCTACTGTAATGATATATCTGATACAGTAATGGTGTCTCCTACTCTAATGATATATCTGATACAGTAATGGTGTCTCCTACTGTAATGATATATCTGATACAGTAATGGTGTCTCCTACTCTAATGATATATCTGATACAGTAATGGTGTCTCCTACTGATAATGATATATCTGATACAGTAATGGTGTCTCCTACTGTAATGATATATCTGATACAGTAATGGTGTCTCCTACTGTAATGATATATCTGATACAGTAATGGTGTCTCCTACTCTAATGATATATCTGATACAGTAATGGTGTCTCCTACTCTAATGATATATCTGATACAGTAATGGTGTCTCCTACTCCTACTAATGATATATCTGATACAGTAATGGTGTCTCCTACTGTAATGATATATCTGATACAGTAATGGTGTCTCCTTCTGTAATGATATATCTGATACAGTAATGGTGTCTCCTACTGTAATGATATATCTGATACAGTAATGGTGTCTCCTACTCTAATGATATATCTGATACAGTAATGGTGTCTCCTACTGTAATGATATATCTGATACAGTAATGGTGTCTCCTACTCTAATGATATATCTGATACAGTAATGGTGTCTCCTACTGTAATGATATATCTGATACAGTAATGGTGTCTCCTACTGTAATGATATATCTGATACAGTAATGGTGTCTCCTACTGTAATGATATGTCTGATACAGTAATGGTGTCTCCTACTCTAATGATATATCTGATACAGTAATGTTGTCTCCTTCTCTAATGATATATCTGATACAGTAATGGTGTCTCCTACTCCAATGATATATCTGATACAGTAATGGTGTCTCCTACTGTAATGATATATCTGATACAGTAATGGTGTCTCCTACTGTAATGATATATCTGATACAGTAATGGTGTCTCCTACTGTAATGATATATCTGATACAGTAATGGTGTCTCCTACTGTAATGATATATCTGATACAGTAATGGTGTCTCCTACTCTAATGATATATCTGATACAGTAATGGTGTCTCCTACTGTAATGATATATCTGATACAGTAATGGTGTCTCCTACTGTAATGATATATCTGATACAGTAATGATGTCTCCTTCTGTAGTGATATATCTGATACAGTAATGGTGTCTCCTACTGTAATGATATATCTGATACAGTAATGGTGTCTCCTTCTGTAATGATATATCTGATACAGTAATGGTGTCTCCTACTCTAATGATATATCTGATACAGTAATGGTGTCTCCTACTCTAATGATATATCTGATACAGTAATGGTGTCTCCTTCTGTAATGATATATCTGATACAGTAATGGTGTCTCCTACTGTAATGATATATCTGATACAGTAATGGTGTCTCCTTCTGTAATGATATATCTGATACAGTAATGGTGTCTCCTACTGTAATGATATATCTGATACAGTAATGGTGTCTCCTACTCTAATGATATATCTGATACAGTAATGGTGTCTCCTACTCTAATGATATATCTGATACAGTAATGGTGTCTCCTACTGTAATGATATATCTGATACAGTAATGGTGTCTCCTTCTGTAATGATATATCTGATACAGTAATGGTGTCTCCTACTGTAATGATATATCTGATACAGTAATGGTGTCTCCTACTGTAATGATATATCTGATACAGTAATGGTGTCTCCCTACTCTAATGATATATCTGATACAGTAATGGTGTCTCCTACTCTAATGATATATCTGATACAGTAATGGTGTCTCCTGTAATGATATACTGTAATGATATATCTGATACAGTAATGGTGTCTCCTACTGTAATGATATATCTGATACAGTAATGGTGTCTCCTACTCTAATGATATATCTGATACAGTAATGGTGTCTCCTACTCTAATGATATATCTGATACAGTAATGGTGTCTCCTACTCTAATGATATATCTGATACAGTAATGGTGTCTCCTACTCTAATGATATATCTGATACAGTAATGGTGTCTCCTTCTCTAATGATATATCTGATACAGTAATGGTGTCTCCTACTCTAATGATATATCTGATACAGTAATGATGTCTCCTTCTGTAGTGATATATCTGATACAGTAATGGTGTCTCCTACTGTAATGATATATCTGATACAGTAATGGTAATGATATATCTGATACAGTAATGGTGTCTCCTAATGATATATCTGATACAGTAATGGTGTCTCCTACTGTAATGATATATCTGATACAGTAATGGTGTCTCTCTGTAATGATATATCTGATACAGTAATGGTGTCCTCCTACCTAATGATATATCTGATACAGTAATGGTGTCTCCTTCTGTAATGATATATCTGATACAGTAATGGTGTCTCCTTCTGTAATGATATATCTGATACAGTAATGGTGTCTCCTTCTGTAATGATATATCTGATACAGTAATGGTGTCTCCTACTGTAATGATATATCTGATACAGTAATGGTGTCTCCTACTCTAATGATATATCTGATACAGTAATGATGTCTCCTTCTGTAATGATATATCTGATACAGTAATGGTGTCTCCTACTCTAATGATATATCTGATACAGTAATGGTGTCTCCTACTGTAATGATATATCTGATACAGTAATGGTGTCTCCTACTGTAATGATATATCTGATACAGTAATGGTGTCTCCTACTCTAATGATATATCTGATACAGTAATGGTGTCTCCTACTCTAATGATATATCTGATACAGTAATGGTGTCTCCTACTCTAATGATATATCTGATACAGTAATGGTGTCTCCTACTGTAATGATATATCTGATACAGTAATGGTGTCTCCTACTGTAATGATATATCTGATACAGTAATGGTGTCTCCTACTGTAATGATATATCTGATACAGTAATGGTGTCTCCTACTCTAATGATATATCTGATACAGTAATGGTGTCTCCTACTGTAATGATATATCTGATACAGTAATGGTGTCTCCTTCTGTAATGATATATCTGATACAGTAATGGTGTCTCCTACTCTAATGATATATCTGATACAGTAATGGTGTCTCCTACTCTAATGATATATCTGATACAGTAATGGTGTCTCCTTCTGTAATGATATATCTGATACAGTAATGGTGTCCTCTCCTAATGATAATGATATATCTGATACAGTAATGGTGTCTTCTACTCTAATGATATATCTGATACAGTAATGGTGTCTCCTACTCTAATGATATATCTGATACAGTAATGGTGTCTCCTACTCTAATGATATATCTGATACAGTAATGGTGTCTCCTACTCTAATGATATATCTGATACAGTAATGGTGTCTCCTACTCTAATGATATATCTGATACAGTAATGGTGTCTCCTACTGTAATGATATATCTGATACAGTAATGGTGTCTCCTACTGTAATGATATATCTGATACAGTAATGGTGTCTCCTACTGTAATGATATATCTGATACAGTAATGGTGTCTCCTACTGTAATGATATATCTGATACAGTAATGGTGTCTCCTACCTAATGATATATCTGATACAGTAATGGTGTCTCCTACTCTAATGATATATCTGATACAGTAATGGTGTCTCCTACTCTAATGATATATCTGATACAGTAATGGTGTCTCCTACTGTAATGATATATCTGATACAGTAATGGTGTCTCCTACTGTAATGATATATCTGATACAGTAATGGTGTCTCCTACTGTAATGATATATCTGATACAGTAATGGTGTCTCCTACTCTAATGATATATCTGATACAGTAATGGTGTCTCCTACTCTAATGATATATCTGATACAGTAATGGTGTCTCCTACTGTAATGATATATCTGATACAGTAATGGTGTCTCCTACTCTAATGATATATCTGATACAGTAATGGTGTCTCCTACTCTAATGATATATCTGATACAGTAATGGTGTCTCCTTCTGTAATGATATATCTGATACAGTAATGGTGTCTCCTACTCTAATGATATATCTGATACAGTAATGGTGTCTCCTACTCTAATGATATATCTGATACAGTAATGATGTCTCCTTCTGTAGTGATATATCTGATACAGTAATGGTGTCTCCACTCTAATGATATATCTGATACAGTAATGGTGTCTCCTACTGTAATGATATATCTGATACAGTAATGGTGTCTCCTTCTGTAATGATATATCTGATACAGTAATGGTGTCTCCTACTCTAATGATATATCTGATACAGTAATGGTGTCTCCTACTCTAATGATATATCTGATACAGTAATGGTGTCTCCTACTCTAATGATATATCTGATACAGTAATGGTGTCTCCTACTCTAATGATATATCTGATACAGTAATGGTGTCTCCTTCTGTAATGATATATCTGATACAGTAATGGTGTCTCCTACTCTAATGATATATCTGATACAGTAATGATGTCTCCTACTGTAATGATATATCTGATACAGTAATGGTGTCTCCTACTGTAATGATATATCTGATACAGTAATGGTGTCTCCTACTCTAATGATATATCTGATACAGTAATGGTGTCTCCTACTCTAATGATATATCTGATACAGTAATGGTGTCTCCTACTCTAATGATATATCTGATACAGTAATGGTGTCTCCTACTCTAATGATATATCTGATACAGTAATGATGTCTCCTTCTGTAGTGATATATCTGATACAGTAATGGTGTCTCTACTGTAATGATATATCTGATACAGTAATGGTGTCTCCTACTGTATGATATATCTGATACAGTAATGGTGTCTCCTTACTGTAATGATATATCTGATACAGTAATGGTGTCTCCTACTCTAATGATATATCTGATACAGTAATGGTGTCTCCCTACTGTAATGATATATCTGATACAGTAATGGTGTCTCCTACTCTAATGATATATCTGATACAGTAATGGTGTCTCCTTCTCTAATGATATATCTGATACAGTAATGGTGTCTCCTACTGTAATGATATATCTGATACAGTAATGGTGTCTCCTACTGTAATGATATATCTGATACAGTAATGGTGTCTCCTACTCTAATGATATATCTGATACAGTAATGGTGTCTCCTACTCTAATGATATATCTGATACAGTAATGGTGTCTCCTACTCTAATGATATATCTGATACAGTAATGGTGTCTCCTACTCTAATGATATATCTGATACAGTAATGGTGTCTCCTACTGTAATGATATATCTGATACAGTAATGGTGTCTCCTTCTGTAATGATATATCTGATACAGTAATGGTGTCTCCTACTGTAATGATATATCTGATACAGTAATGGTGTCTCCTACCTAATGATATATCTGATACAGTAATGGTGTCTCCTACTCTAATGATATATCTGATACAGTAATAATGATATATCTGATACAGTAATGGTGTCTCCTACTGTAATGATATATCTGATACAGTAATGGTGTCTCCTACTCTAATGATATATCTGATACAGTAATGGTGTCTCCTACTGTAATGATATATCTGATACAGTAATGGTGTCTCCTACTGTAATGATATATCTGATACAGTAATGGTGTCTCCTTCTGTAATGATATATCTGATACAGTAATGGTGTCTCCTACTGTAATGATATATCTGATACAGTAATGGTGTCTCCTACTGTAATGATATATCTGATACAGTAATGGTGTCTCCTGATGTCTCCTCTAATGATATATCTGATACAGTAATGGTGTCTACTGTAATGATATATCTGATACAGTAATGGTGTCTCCACTGTAATGATATATCTGATACAGTAATGGTGTCTCCTACTGTAATGATATATCTGATACAGTAATGGTGTCTCCTACTCTAATGATATATCTGATACAGTAATGGTGTCTCCTACTGTAATGATATATCTGATACAGTAATGGTGTCTCCTACTGTAATGATATATCTGATACAGTAATGGTGTCTCCTACTCTAATGATATATCTGATACAGTAATGGTGTCTCCTACTCTAATGATATATCTGATACAGTAATGGTGTCTCCTTCTGTAGTGATATATCTGATACAGTAATGGTGTCTCCTTCTGTAATGATATATCTGATACAGTAATGGTGTCTCCTACTCTAATGATATATCTGATACAGTAATGGTGTCTCCTACTCTAATGATATATCTGATACAGTAATGGTGTCTCCTACTCTAATGATATATCTGATACAGTAATGGTGTCTCCTACTCTAATGATATATCTGATACAGTAATGGTGTCTCCTACTCTAATGATATATCTGATACAGTAATGGTGTCTCCTACTGTAATGATATATCTGATACAGTAATGGTGTCTCCTACTGTAATGATATATCTGATACAGTAATGTAATGGTGTCTCCTACTCTAATGATATATCTGATACAGTAATGGTGTCTCCTACTCTAATGATATATCTGATACAGTAATGGTGTCTCCTACTGTAATGATATATCTGATACAGTAATGGTGTCTCCTTCTGTAATGATATATCTGATACAGTAATGGTGTCTCCTACTCTAATGATATATCTGATACAGTAATGGTGTCTCCTACTCTAATGATATATCTGATACAGTAATGGTGTCTATCTGATACAGTAATGTGTCTCCTGTAATGATATATCTGATACAGTAATGGTGTTCCTACTCTAATGATATATCTGATACAGTAATGGTGTCTCCTACTCTAATGATATATCTGATACAGTAATGGTGTCTCCTACTGTAATGATATATCTGATACAGTAATGGTGTCTCCTTCTGTAATGATATATCTGATACAGTAATGGTGTCTCCTACTGTAATGATATATCTGATACAGTAATGGTGTCTCCTACTGTAATGATATATCTGATACAGTAATGGTGTCTCCTTCTAATGATATATCTGATACAGTAATGGTGTCTCCTACTGTAATGATATATCTGATACAGTAATGGTGTCTCCTACTGTAATGATATATCTGATACAGTAATGGTGTCTCCTACTCTAATGATATATCTGATACAGTAATGGTGTCTCCTACTCTAATGATATATCTGATACAGTAATGGTGTCTCCTACTGTAATGATATATCTGATACAGTAATGGTGTCTCCTACTGTAATGATATATCTGATACAGTAATGGTGTCTCCTACTGTAATGATATATCTGATACAGTAATGGTGTCTCCTACTGTAATGATATATCTGATACAGTAATGGTGTCTCCTACTGTAATGATATATCTGATACAGTAATGGTGTCTCCTACTCTGATAATGATATATCTGATACAGTAATGGTGTCTCCTACTGTAATGATATATCTGATACAGTAATGGTGTCTCCTACTCTAATGATATATCTGATACAGTAATGGTGTCTCCTTCTCTAATGATATATCTGATACAGTAATGGTGTCTCCTTCTGTAATGATATATCTGATACAGTAATGGTGTCTCCTTCTGTAATGATATATCTGATACAGTAATGGTGTCTCCTACTGTAATGATATATCTGATACAGTAATGGTGTCTCCTACTCTAATGATATATCTGATACAGTAATGGTGTCTCCTACTGTAATGATATATCTGATACAGTAATGGTGTCTCCTACTCTAATGATATATCTGATACAGTAATGGTGTCTCCTTCTGTAATGATATATCTGATACAGTAATGGTGTCTCCTACTCTAATGATATATCTGATACAGTAATGGTGTCTCCTACTCTAATGATATATCTGATACAGTAATGGTGTCTCCTACTCTAATGATATATCTGATACAGTAATGGTGTCTCCTACTCTAATGATATATCTGATACAGTAATGGTGTCTCCTTCTGCTAATGATATATCTGATACAGTAATGGTGTCTCCTACTGTAATGATATATCTGATACAGTAATGGTGTCTCCTACTGTAATGATATATCTGATACAGTAATGGTGTCTCCTACTCTAATGATATATCTGATACAGTAATGGTGTCTCCTACTCTAATGATATATCTGATACAGTAATGGTGTCTCCTACTGTAATGATATATCTGATACAGTAATGGTGTCTCCTACTCTAATGATATATCTGATACAGTAATGGTGTCTCCTACTGTAATGATATATCTGATACAGTAATGGTGTCTCCTTCTGTAATGATATATCTGATACAGTAATGGTGTCTCCTACTGTAATGATATATCTGATACAGTAATGGTGTCTCCTACTCTAATGATATATCTGATACAGTAATGGTGTCTCCTACTCTAATGATATATCTGATACAGTAATGGTGTCTCCTACTGTAATGATATATCTGATACAGTAATGGTGTCTCCTTCTCTAATGATATATCTGATACAGTAATGGTGTCTCCTACTGTAATGATATATCTGATACAGTAATGGTGTCTCCTACCTAATGATATATCTGATACAGTAATGGTGTCTCCTACTCTAATGATATATCTGATACAGTAATGGTGTCTCCTTCTCTAATGATATATCTGATACAGTAATGGTGTCTCCTACTGTAATGATATATCTGATACAGTAATGGTGTCTCCTACTCTAATGATATATCTGATACAGTAATGGTGTCTCCTACTTTAATGATATATCTGATACAGTAATGATGTCTCCTACTCTAATGATATATCTGATACAGTAATGGTGTCTCCTTCTGTAATGATATATCTGATACAGTAATGGTGTCTCCTACTGTAATGATATATCTGATACAGTAATGGTGTCTCCTACTCTAATGATATATCTGATACAGTAATGGTGTCTCCTACTCTAATGATATATCTGATACAGTAATGGTGTCTCCTTCTCTAATGATATATCTGATATATCTGATACAGTAATGGTGTCTCCTACTGTAATGATATATCTGATACAGTAATGGTGTCTCCTACTGTAATGATATATCTGATACAGTAATGGTGTCTCCTACTCTAATGATATATCTGATACAGTAATGGTGTCTCCTACTGTAATGATATATCTGATACAGAAATAATGTCTCCTACTCTAATGATATATCTGATACAGTAATGGTGTCTCCTACTCTAATGATATATCTGATACAGTAATGGTGTCTCCTACTCTAATGATATATCTGATACAGTAATGATGTCTCCTTCTGTAGTGATATATCTGATACAGTAATGATGTCTCCTACTGTAATGATATATCTGATACAGTAATGGTGTCTACCTAATGGTGTCCCTACTAATGATATATCTGATACAGTAATGGTGTCTCCTACTCTAATGATATATCTGATACAGTAATGGTGTCTCCTACTCTAATGATATATCTGATACAGTAATGATGTCTCCTTCTGTAGTGATATATCTGATACAGTAATGGTGTCTCCTTCTGTAATGATATATCTGATACAGTAATGGTGTCTCCTACTCTAATGATATATCTGATACAGTAATGGTGTCTCCTACTCTAATGATATATCTGATACAGTAATGGTGTCTCCTACTGTAATGATATATCTGATACAGTAATGGTGTCTCCTACTCTAATGATATATCTGATACAGTAATGGTGTCTCCTTCTCTAATGATATATCTGATACAGTAATGGTGTCTCCTACTGTAATGATATATCTGATACAGTAATGGTGTCTCCTACTCTAATGATATATCTGATACAGTAATGGTGTCTCCTACGCTAATGATATATCTGATACAGTAATGGTGTCTCCTACTCTAATGATATATCTGATACAGTAATGATGTCTCCTTCTGTAGTGATATATCTGATACAGTAATGGTGTCTCCTACTGTAATGATATATCTGATACAGTAATGGTGTCTCCTACTGTAATGATATATCTGATACAGTAATGGTGTCTCCTACTGTAATGATATATCTGATACAGTAATGGTGTCTCCTACTCTAATGATATATCTGATACAGTAATGGTGTCTCCTACTGTAATGATATCTGATACAGTAATGGTGTCTCCTACTCTAATGATATATCTGATACAGTAATGGTGTCTCCTACTGTAATGATATATCTGATACAGTAATGATGTCTCCTTCTGTAATGATATATCTGATACAGTAATGGTGTCTCCTTCTCTAATGATATATCTGATACAGTAATGGTGTCTCCTACTCTAATGATATATCTGATACAGTAATGGTGTCTCCTACTCTAATGATATATCTGATACAGTAATGGTGTCTCCTACAGTAATGGTGTTCTAATGATATATCTGATACAGTAATGGTGTCTCCTACTCTAATGATATATCTGATACAGTAATGGTGTCTCCTACCTAATGATATATCTGATACAGTAATGGTGTCTCCTACTCTAATGATATATCTGATACAGTAATGGTGTCTCCTTACTCTAATGATATATCTGATACAGTAATGGTGTCTCCTTCTCTAATGATATATCTGATACAGTAATGGTGTCTCCTACTGTAATGATATATCTGATACAGTAATGGTGTCTCCTACTCTAATGATATATCTGATACAGTAATGGTGTCTCCTACTCTAATGATATATCTGATACAGTAATGGTGTCTCCTTCTCTAATGATATATCTGATACAGTAATGGTGTCTCCTTCTGTAATGATATATCTGATACAGTAATGGTGTCTCCTACTCTAATGATATATCTGATACAG
Source organism: Tachypleus tridentatus (assembly GCF_004210375.1). Classification (NCBI taxonomy): domain Eukaryota; kingdom Metazoa; phylum Arthropoda; class Merostomata; order Xiphosura; family Limulidae; genus Tachypleus; species Tachypleus tridentatus. Next base: position 61,045,440 of record NC_134827.1, read on the forward strand.
TAATGGTGTCTCCTACTCTAATGATATATCTGATACAGTAATGGTGTCTCCTACTCTAATGATATATCTGATACAGTAATGGTGTCTCCTACTGTAATGATATATCTGATACAGTAATGGTGTCTCCTACCTAATGATATATCTGATACAGTAATGGTGTCTCCTTCTGTAATGATATATCTGATACAGTAATGGTGTCTCCTACTCTAATGATATATCTGATACAGTAATGGTGTCTCCTACTGTAATGATATATCTGATACAGTAATGGTGTCTCCTTCTGTAATGATATATCTGATACAGTAATGGTGTCTCCTACTGTAATGATATATCTGATACAGTAATGGTGTCTCCTACTGTAATGATATATCTGATACAGTAATGGTGTCTCCTACCCTAATGATATATCTGATACAGTAATGGTGTCTCCTACTGTAATGATATATCTGATACAGTAATGGTGTCTCCCTACTCTAATGATATATCTGATACAGTAATGGTGTCTCCTTCTGTAATGATATATCTGATACAGTAATGGTGTCTCCTTCTGTAGTGATATATCTGATACAGTAATGGTGTCTCCTACTGTAATGATATATCTGATACAGTAATGGTGTCTCCTACTCTAATGATATATCTGATACAGTAATGGTGTCTCCTTCTCTAATGATATATCTGATACAGTAATGGTGTCTCCTACTGTAATGATATATCTGATACAGTAATGGTGTCTCCTACTGTAATGATATATCTGATACAGTAATGGTGTCTCCTACTGTAATGATATATCTGATACAGTAATGGTGTCTCCTACTCTAATGATATATCTGATACAGTAATGGTGTCTCCTACTGTAATGATATATCTGATACAGTAATGGTGTCTCCTACTCTAATGATATATCTGATACAGTAATGGTGTCTCCTACTGTAATGATATATCTGATACAGTAATGGTGTCTCCTCCTGTAATGATATGTCTGATACAGTAATGGTGTCTCCTACTCTAATGATATATCTGATACAGTAATGTTGTCTCCTTCTCTAATGATATATCTGATACAGTAATGGTGTCTCCTACTCTAATGATATATCTGATACAGTAATGGTGTCTCCTACTGTAATGATATATCTGATACAGTAATGGTGTCTCCTACTCTAATGATATATCTGATACAGTGATAATGGTGTCTCCTACTGTAATGATATATCTGATACAGTAATGGTGTCTCCTACTGTAATGATATATCTGATACAGTAATGGTGTCTCCTTCTGTAATGATATATCTGATACAGTAATGGTGTCTCCTACTCTAATGATATATCTGATACAGTAATGGTGTCTCCTACTCTAATGATATATCTGATACAGTAATGGTGTCTCCTTCTCTAATGATATATCTGATACAGTAATGGTGATATATCTGATACAGTAATGGTGTTTCCTTCTGTAATGATATATCTGATACAGTAATGGTGTCTCCTACTCTAATGATATATCTGATACAGTAATGGTGTCTCCTACTCTAATGATATATCTGATACAGTAATGGTGTCTCCTACTCTAATGATATATCTGATACAGTAATGGTGTCTCCTACTGTAATGATATATCTGATACAGTAATGGTGTCTCCTTCTGTAATGATATATCTGATACAGTAATGGTGTCTCCTTCTGTAATGATATATCTGATACAGTAATGGTGTCTCCTACTGTAATGATATATCTGATACAGTAATGGTGTCTCCTACTGTAATGATATATCTGATACAGTAATGGTGTCTCCTACTCTAATGATATATCTGATACAGTAATGGTGTCTCCTACTCTAATGATATATCTGATACAGTAATGGTGTCTCCTACTCTAATGATATATCTGATACAGTAATGATGTCTCCTTCTGTAATGATATATCTGATACAGTAATGGTGTCTCCTTCTGTAATGATATATCTGATACAGTAATGGTGTCTCCTACTCTAATGATATATCTGATACAGTAATGGTGTCTCCTACTCTAATGATATATCTGATACAGTAATGGTGTCTCCTACTCTAATGATATATCTGATACAGTAATGGTGTCTCCTACTCTAATGATATATCTGATACAGTAATGATGTCTCCTTCTGTAATGATATATCTGATACAGTAATGGTGTCTCCTACTCTAATGATATATCTGATACAGTAATGGTGTCTCCTACTCTAATGATATATCTGATACAGTAATGATGTCTCCTTCTGTAATGATATATCTGATACAGTAATGGTGTCTCCTTCTGTAATGATATATCTGATACAGTAATGGTGTCTCCTACTGTAATGATATATCTGATACAGTAATGGTGTCTCCTACTCTAATGATATATCTGATACAGTAATGGTGTCTCCTACTCTAATGATATATCTGATACAGTAATGGTGTCTCCTACTGTAATGATATATCTGATACAGTAATGTGTGTCCCACTCTAATGATATATCTGATACAGTAATGGTGTCTCCTACTCTAATGATATATCTGATACAGTAATGGTGTCTCCTACTGTAATGATATATCTGATACAGTAATGGTGTCTCCTACTGTAATGATATATCTGATACAGTAATGGTGTCTCCTACTGTAATGATATATCTGATACAGTAATGGTGTCTCCTCTCTGTAATGATATATCTGATACAGTAATGGTGTCTCCTTCTCCCTAATGATATATCTGATACAGTAATGGTGTCTCCTACTCTAATGATATATCTGATACAGTAATGGTGTCTCCTTCTCTAATGATATATCTGATACAGTAATGGTGTCTCCTACCTAATGATATATCTGATACAGTAATGGTGTCTCCTACTCTAATGATATATCTGATACAGTAATGGTGTCTCCTTCTGTAATGATATATCTGATACAGTAATGGTGTCTCCTACTCTAATGATATATCTGATACAGTAATGGTGTCTCCTACTGTAATGATATATCTGATACAGTAATGGTGTCTCCTACTCTAATGATATATCTGATACAGTAATGGTGTCTCCTACTCTAATGATATATCTGATACAGTAATGGTGTCTCCTACTCTAATGATATATCTGATACAGTAATGGTGTGTCTCCTTCTGTAATGATATATCTGATACAGTAATGGTGTCTCCTTCCTAATGATATATCTGATACAGTAATGGTGTCTCCTACTCTAATGATATATCTGATACAGTAATGGTGTCTCCTTCTGTAATGATATATCTGATACAGTAATGGTGTCTCCTACTGTAGTGATATATCTGATACAGTAATGGTGTAAATCCTACTGTAATGATATATCTGATACAGTAATGGTGTCTCCTACCCTAATGATATATCTGATACAGTAATGGTGTCTCCTACTCTAATGATATATCTGATACAGTAATGGTGTCTCCTACTCTAATGATATATCTGATACAGTAATGGTGTCTCCTACTGTAATGATATATCTGATACAGTAATGGTGTCTCCTTCTGTAATGATATATCTGATACAGTAATGGTGTCTCCTACTCTAATGATATATCTGATACAGTAATGGTGTCTCCTACTGTAATGATATATCTGATACAGTAATGGTGTCTACCTACTCTAATGATATATCTGATACAGTAATGGTGTCTCCTACTCCTAATGATATATCTGATACAGTAATGGTGTCTCCTACTGTAATGATATATCTGATACAGTAATGGTGTCTCCTACTCTAATGATATATCTGATACAGTAATGGTGTCTCCTACTGTAATGATATATCTGATACAGTAATGGTGTCTCCTTCTGTAATGATATATCTGATACAGTAATGGTGTTCCTTCTGTAATGATATATCTGATACAGTAATGGTGTCTCCTACTCTAATGATATATCTGATACAGTAATGGTGTTCCTACTCTAATGATATATCTGATACAGTAATGATGTGTCTCCTTCTGTAGTGATATATCTGATACAGTAATGGTGTCTTCTACTGTAATGATATATCTGATACAGTAATGGTGTCTCCTACTGTAATGATATATCTGATACAGTAATGGTGTCTCCTACTCTAATGATATATCTGATACAGTAATGGTGTCTCCTACTCTAATGATATATCTGATACAGTAATGGTGTCTCCTACTCTAATGATATATCTGATACAGTAATGATGTCTCCTTCTGTAGTGATATATCTGATACAGTAATGGTGTCTCCTACTGTAATGATATATCTGATACAGTAATGGTGTCTCCTACTCTAATGATATATCTGATACAGTAATGATGTCTCCTTCTGTAATGATATATCTGATACAGTAATGGTGTCTCCTACTGTAATGATATATCTGATACAGTAATGGTGTCTCCTACTGTAATGATATATCTGATACAGTAATGGTGTCTCCTTCTGTAATGATATATCTGATACAGTAATGGTGTCTCCTACTGTAATGATATATCTGATACAGTAATGGTGTCTCCTACTCTAATGATATATCTGATACAGTAATGGTGTCTCCTACTCTAATGATATATCTGATACAGTAATGGTGTCTCCTTCTGTAATGATATATCTGATACAGTAATGGTGTCTCCTACTGTAATGATATATCTGATACAGTAATGGTGTCTCCTACTCTAATGTCTCCTACTGTAATGATATATCTGATACAGTAATGGTGTCTCCTACTGTAATGATATATCTGATACAGTAATGGTGTCTCCTACTCTAATGATATATCTGATACAGTAATGGTGTCTCCTACTGTAATGATATATCTGATACAGTAATGGTGTCTCCTACTCTAATGATATATCTGATACAGTAATGGTGTCTCCTACTCTAATGATATATCTGATACAGTAATGGTGTCTCCTTCTCTAATGATATATCTGATACAGTAATGGTGTCTCCTACTCTAATGATATATCTGATACAGTAATGATGTCTCCTCTCCCTAATGATATATCTGATACAGTAATGATGTCTCCTACTGTAATGATATATCTGATACAGTAATGGTGTCTCCTACCTAATGATATATCTGATACAGTAATGGTGTCTCCTACTCTAATGATATATCTGATACAGTAATGGTGTCTCCTACTCTAATGATATATCTGATACAGTAATGGTGTCTCCTTCTGTAATGATATATCTGATACAGTAATGGTGTCTCCTTCTGTAATGATATATCTGATACAGTAATGGTGTCTCCCTACTCTAATGATATATCTGATACAGTAATGGTGTCTCCTACTCTAATGATATATCTGATACAGTAATGGTGTCTCCTTCTGTAATGATATATCTGATACAGTAATGGTGTTCCTACTGTAATGATATATCTGATACAGTAATGGTGTCTCCTACTCTAATGATATATCTGATACAGTAATGGTGTCTCCAACCTAATGATATATCTGATACAGTAATGGTGTCTCCTACTCTAATGATATATCTGATACAGTAATGGTGTCTCCTACTCCCAATGATATATCTGATACAGTAATGGTGTCTCCTCACTGTAATGATATATCTGATACAGTAATGGTGTCTCCTACTCTAATGATATATCTGATACAGTAATGGTGTCTCCTACTCTAATGATATATCTGATACAGTAATGGTGTCTCCTACTGTAATGATATATCTGATAGTAATGGTGTCTCCTACTGTAATGATATATCTGATACAGTAATGGTGTCTCCCTGTAATGATATATCTGATACAGTAATATGTCTCTACTGATACAGATATATCTGATACAGTAATGGTGTCTCCTACTGTAATGATATATCTGATACAGTAATGGTGTCTCCCTACTCTAATGATATATCTGATACAGTAATGGTGTCTCCTACTGTAATGATATATCTGATACAGTAATGGTGTCTCCTACTCTAATGATATATCTGATACAGTAATGGTGTCTCCTACTCTAATGATATATCTGATACAGTAATGGTGTCTCCTACTGTAATGATATATCTGATACAGTAATGGTGTCTCCTTCTGTAATGATATATCTGATACAGTAATGATGTCTCCTTCTGTAGTGATATATCTGATACAGTAATGGTGTCTCCTACTCTAATGATATATCTGATACAGTAATGGTGTCTCCTACTCTAATGATATATCTGATACAGTAATGGTGTCTCCTACTCTAATGATATATCTGATACAGTAATGGTGTCTCCTTCTGTAATGATATATCTGATACAGTAATGGTGTCTCCTACTCTAATGATATATCTGATACAGTAATATGTCTCCTACTCTAATGATATATCTGATACAGTAATGGTGTCTCCTACTGTAATGATATATCTGATACAGTAATGATGTCTCCTTCTGTAGTGATATATCTGATACAGTAATGGTGTCTCCTTCTGTAATGATATATCTGATACAGTAATGGTGTCTCCTACTCTAATGATATATCTGATACAGTAATGGTGTCTCCTACTCTAATGATATATCTGATACAGTAATGGTGTCTCCTACTCTAATGATATATCTGATACAGTAATGGTGTCTCCTACTGTAATGATATATCTGATACAGTAATGGTGTCTCCTTCTGTAATGATATATCTGATACAGTAATGGTGTCTCCTACTGTAATGATATATCTGATACAGTAATGGTGTCTCCTACTGTAATGAATATATCTGATACAGTAATGATGTCTCCTTCTGTAGTGATATATCTGATACAGTAATGGTGTCTCCTACTGTAATGATATATCTGATACAGTAATGGTGTCTCCTACTGTAATGATATATCTGATACAGTAATGGTGTCTCCTTCTCAATGATATATCTGATACAGTAATGATGTCTCCTTCTGTAGTGATATATCTGATACAGAAATGGTGTCTTCTACTGTAATGATATATCTGATACAGTAATGGTGTCTCCTACGGTAATGATATATCTGATACAGTAATGGTGTCTCCTACTCTAATGATATATCTGATACAGTAATGGTGTCTCTATACTGTAATGATATATCTGATACAGTAATGGTGTCTCCTACTGTAATGATATATCTGATACAGTAATGGTGTCTCCTACTCTAAATGATATATCTGATACAGTAATGGTGTCTCCTACTCTAATGATATATCTGATACAGTAATGATGTCTCCTTCTGTAGTGATATATCTGATACAGTAATGGTGTCTCCTTCTGTAATGATATATCTGATACAGTAATGGTGTCTCCTACTCTAATGATATATCTGATACAGTAATGGTGTCTCCTACTCTAATGATATATCTGATACAGTAATGGTGTCTCCTACTCTAATGATATATCTGATACAGTAATGATTGTCTCCTACTCTAATGATATATCTGATACAGTAATGGTGTCTCCTACTGTAATGATATATCTGATACAGTAATGGTGTCTCCTACTCTAATGATATATCTGATACAGTAATGGTGTCTCCTACTGTAATGATATATCTGATACAGTAATGGTGTCTCCTTCTGTAATGATATATCTGATACAGTAATGGTGTCTCCTACTCTAATGATATATCTGATACAGTAATGATGTCTCCTACTCTAATGATATATCTGATACAGTAATGGTGTCTCCTACTCTAATGATATATCTGATACAGTAATGGTGTCTCCTACTGTAATGATATATCTGATACAGTAATGGTGTCTCCTACTCTAATGATATATCTGATACAGTAATGGTGTCTCCTACTCTAATGATATATCTGATACAGTAATGGTGTCTCCCACTGTAATGATATATCTGATACAGTAATGGTGTCTCCTACTGTAATGATATATCTGATACAGTAATGGTGTCTCCTTCTGTATTGTTCCTTCTCTAATGATATATCTGATACAGTAATGGTGTCTCCTACTGTAATGATATATCTGATACAGTAATGGTGTCTCCTACTCTAATGATATATCTGATACAGTAATGGTGTCTCCTACTCTAATGATATATCTGATACAGTAATGATGTCTCCTTCTGTAGTGATATATCTGATACAGTAATGGTGTCTCCTTCTGTAATGATATATCTGATACAGTAATGGTGTCTCCTACTGTAATGATATATCTGATACAGTAATGGTGTCTCCTACTCTAATGATATATCTGATACAGTAATGGTGTCTCCTACTCTAATGATATATCTGATACAGTAATGGTGTTCTCTGTGTAATGATACAGAATGGTGTCTCCTACTCTAATGATATATCTGATACAGTAATGGTGTCTCCTACTGTAATGATATATCTGATACAGTAATGGTGTCTCCTACTCTAATGATATATCTGATAGTAAGTCTCCTTCAATGCAATATATCTGATACAGTAATGATGTCTCCTACTGTAATGATATATCTGATACAGTAATGGTGTCTTCTACTGTAATGATATATCTGATACAGTAATGGTGTCTCCTACTGTAATGATATATCTGATACAGTAATGGTGTCTCCTTCTGTAATGATATATCTGATACAGTAATGGTGTCTCCTACTGTAATGATATATCTGATACAGTAATGGTGTCTCCTACTCTAATGATATATCTGATACAGTAATGGTGTCTCCTTCTCTAATGATATATCTGATACAGTAATGGTGTCTCCTTCTCTAATGATATATCTGATACAGTAATGGTGTCTCCTACTCTAATGATATATCTGATACAGTAATGTTGTCTCCTTCTCTAATGATATATCTGATACAGTAATGGTGTGTCTCCTACTGTAATGATATATCTGATACAGTAATGGTGTCTCCCCTACTCTAATGATATATCTGATACAGTAATGGTGTCTCCTACTCTAATGATATATCTGATACAGTAATGGTGTCTCCTACTCTAATGATATATCTGATACAGTAATGGTGTCTCCTTCTGTAGTGATATATCTGATACAGTAATGGTGTCTCCTACTGTAATGATATATCTGATACAGTAATGATGTCTCCTTCTGCAGTGATATATCTGATACAGAAATAATGTCTCCTACTGTAATGATATATCTGATACAGTAATGGTGTCTCCTACTCTAATGATATATCTGATACAGTAATGGTGTCTCCTACTCTAATGATATATCTGATACAGTAATGGTGTCTCCTACTCTAATGATATATCTGATACAGTAATGGTGTCTCCTACTCTAATGATATATCTGATACAGTAATGGTGTCTCCTTCTGTAATGATATATCTGATACAGTAATGATGTCTCCTTCTGTAGTGATATATCTGATACAGTAATGGTGTCTCCTTCTGTAATGATATATCTGATACAGTAATGGTGTCTCCTACTGTAATGATATATCTGATACAGTAATGGTGTCATCCTACTCTAATGATATATCTGATACAGTAATGGTGTCTCCTACTCTAATGATATATCTGATACAGTAATGATGTCTCCTTCTCTAGTGATATATCTGATACAGTAATGGTGTCTCCTACTCTAATGATATATCTGATACAGTAATGGTGTCTCCTACTCTCTAATGATATATCTGATACAGTAATGATGTCTCCTACTGTAATGATATATCTGATACAGTAATGGTGTCTCCTACTCTAATGATATATCTGATACAGTAATGGTGTCTCCCACCTAATGATATATCTGGATACAGTAATGGTGTCTCCTGTTTATATATATATACATAATGATGTTCCTAATGATATATCTGATACAGTAATGATGTCTCCTCTCTAATGATATATCTGATACAGTAAGTGTTCCCTACTCTAATGATATATCTGATACAGTAATGGTGTCCCCACTCTAATGATATATCTGATACAGTAATGGTGTTCCTTCTGAATGATATATCTGATGACAGCAATGGTGTTTCCTACTGCAATGATATATCTGATACAGTAATGGTGTCTCCTTCTGTAATGATATATCTGATACAGTAATGGTGTCTCCTACCTAATGATATATCTGATACAGTAATGGTGTCTCCTACTCTAATGATATATCTGATACAGTAATGGTGTCTCCTACTCTAATGATATATCTGATACAGTAATGGTGTCTCCTACTCTAATGATATATCTGATACAGTAATGATGTCTCCTTCTGTAGTGATATATCTGATACAGTAATGGTGTCTCCTACTGTAATGATATATCTGATACAGTAATGATGTCTCCTTCTGTAATGATATATCTGATACAGTAATGATGTCTCCTTCTGTAATGATATATCTGATACAGTAATGGTGTCTCCTACTGTAATGATATATCTGATACAGTAATGGTGTCTCCTACTGTAGTGATATATCTGATACAGTAATGGTGTCTCCTACTGTAATGATATATCTGATACAGTAATGGTGTCTCCTACTGTAATGATATATCTGATACAGTAATGGTGTCTCCTACTCTAATGATATATCTGATACAGTAATGGTGTCTCCTACTCTAATGATATATCTGATACAGTAATGGTGTCTCCTACTGTAATGATATATCTGATACAGTAATGATGTCTCCTTCTGTAGTGATATATCTGATACAGTAATGGTGACTCCTACGGTAATGATATATCTGATACAGTAATGATGTCTCCTTCTGTAGTGATATATCGGATACAGTAATGTTGTTTCCTTACTCTAATGATATATCTGATACAGTAATGGTGTCTCCTACTCTAATGATATATCTGATACAGTAATGGTGTCTCCTACTCTGTATGATATATCTGATACAGTAATGGTGTCTCCTACTCTAATGATATATCTGATACAGTAATGGTGTCTCCTACTCTAATGATATATCTGATACAGTAATGGTGTCTCCTCACTGTAATGATATATCTGATACAGTAATGGTGTCCTCTACTATAATGATATATCTGATACAGTAATGGTGTTCCCTTTCTCTAATGATATATCTGATACAGTAATGGTGTGTTCCTACTCCCAATGATATATCTGATACAGTAATGGTGTCTCCTACCTAATGATATATCTGATACAGTAATGGTGTCTCCTTCTCTGATGATATATCTGATACAGTAATGGTGTCTCCTTCTCTAATGATATATCTGATACAGTAATGGTGTCTCCTACTGTAATGATATATCTGATACAGTAATGGTGTCTCCTACTGTAATGATATATCTGATACAGTAATGGTGTCTCCTACTCTAATGATATATCTGATACAGTAATGGTGTCTCCTACTGTAATGATATATCTGATACAGTAATGGTGTCTCCTACTGTAAATGATATATCTGATACAGTAATGGTGTCTCCTACTGTAATGATATATCTGATACAGTAATGGTGTCTCCTTCTGTAATGATATATCTGATACAGTAATGGTGTCTCCTACTCTAATGATATATCTGATACAGTAATGATGTCTCCTACTGTAATGATATATCTGATACAGTAATGGTGTCTCCTACTCTAATGATATATCTGATACAGTAATGGTGTCTCCTACTAGTAATGATATATCTGATACAGTAATGGTGTCTCCTTCTGTAATGATATATCTGATACAGTAATGGTGTCTCCTACTCTAATGATATATCTGATAGTAATGGTGTCTCCTACTCTAATGATATATCTGATACAGTAATGGTGTCTCCTTCTCTAATGATATATCTGATACAGTAATGGTGTCTCCTTCTGTAATGATATATCTGATACAGTAATGGTGTCTCCTCTCTAATGATATATCTGATACAGTAATGGTGTCTCCTACTCTAATGATATATCTGATACAGTAATGGTGTCTCCTTCTCTAATGATATATCTGATACAGTAATGGTGTCTCCTTCTGTAATGATATATCTGATACAGTAATGGTGTCTCCTACTCTAATGATATATCTGATACAGTAATGGTGTCTCCTTGTGTAATGATATATCTGATACAGTAATGGTGTCTCCTTCTCTAATGATATATCTGATACAGTAATGGTGTCTCCTACTGTAATGATATATCTGATACAGTAATGATGTCTCCTACTGTAATGATATATCTGATACAGTAATTGTGTCTCCTACTCTAATGATATATCTGATACAGTAATGGTGTCTCCTACCTAATGATATATCTGATACAGTAATGGTGTTCTTCTCCTACTCTAATGATATATCTGATACAGTAATGGTGTCTCCTACTCTAATGATATATCTGATACAGTAATGAATGTCTCCTAATCCTAATGATATATCTGATACAGTAATGGTGTCTCTCTTACTCTAATGATATATCTGATACAGTAATGGTGTCTCCTTCTGTAATGATATATCTGGATACAGTAATGGTGTCTCCTACTGTAATGATATATCTGATACAGTAATGGTGTCTCCTACTGTAATGATATATCTGATACAGTAATGGTGTCTCCTACTCTAATGATATATCTGATACAGTAATGGTGTCTCCTACTCTAATGATATATCTGATACAGTAATGTTGTTTCCTTCTGTAATGATATATCTGATACAGTAATGGTGTCTACTTCTGTAATGTTATATCTGATACAGTAATGGTGCCTCCTACTCTAATGATATATCTGATACAGTAATGGTGTCTCCTACTCTAATGATATATCTGATACAGTAATGGTGTCTCCTCACTGTAATGATATATCTGATACAGTAATGGTGTCTCCTACTTCTAATGATATATCTGATACAGTAATGATGTCTCCTTCTGTAAGTGATATATCTGATACAGTAATGTTGTCTCCTACTGTAATGATATATCTGATACAGTAATGGTGTCTCCTCTCGTAATGATATATCTGATACAGTAATGATGTCTCCTACTCGTAATGATATATCTGATACAGTAATGTCTCTCCTACTCTAATGATATATCTGATACAGTAATGGTGTCTCCTACGCCAATGATGTATCTGATACAGTAATGGTGTCTTCTACTGTAATGATATACCTGATACAGTAATGGTGTCTCCTTCTGCAATGATATATCTGATACAGTAATTTTGTCTTCTTCTGTAATGATATATCTGAAACAGTAATGATGTCTCCTTCTGTAGTGATATATCTGATACAGTAATGGTGTCTCCTACTCTAATGATATATCTGATACAGTAATGGTGTCTCCTACTCTAATGATTATATCTGATACAGTAATGATGTCTCCTTCTGTAATGATATATCTCGGATACAGTAATGTTTGTCTCCTACTGTAATGATATATCTGATACAGTAATGGTGTCTCCTTCTGTAATGATATATCTGATACAGTAATACAGTAATATGTCTCCTACTCTCATGATATATCTGATACAGTAATGGTGTCTCCTACCTCTAGTGATATATCTGATACAGTAAATGTTGTAATATATCTGTCAGTAATGGTGTCCCTTATTTTAATGATATATCTGATACAGTAATGGTGTCTCCTACTGTAATGATATATTTGATACAGTAATGTTGTCTCCTCTAAGTGATATATCTGATACAGTAATGGTGTCTCCCTACTGTAATGATATATCTGATACAGTAATGGTGTCTCCTACTGTAATGATATATCTGATACAGTAATGATGTCTCCTTCTGTAATAATATATCTGATACAGTAATGGTGTCTCCTTCTGTTAATGATATATCTGATACAGTAATGGATGTCTCCTAGTGTAAAGATATATCTGATACAGTAATGGTGTCTCCTACTGTAATGATATATCTGATACAGTAATGGTGTCTCCTACTGTAATGATATATCTGATACAGTAATGGTGTCTCCCTACACTAATGATATATCTGATACAGTAATGGTGTCTCCTACTCTAATGATATATCTGATACAGTAATGGTGTCTCCTACTGTAATGATATATCTGATACAGTAATGGTGTCTCTCCTACTGTAATGAATATATCTGATACAGTAATGTTGTCTCCTACTCTTAATGATATATCTGATACAGTAATGATGTCTCCTACTGATGTATTGATATATCTGATACAGTAATGATGTCTTCTATTGTAATGATATATCTGATACAGTAATGGTGTCTCCTTCTGTAATAATATATCTGATACAGTAATGGTGTCTCCTTCTCTAATGATATATCTGATACAGTAATGGTGTCTCCTACTCTAATGATATATCTGATACAGTAATGGTGTCTCCTACTGTAATGATATATCTGATATAGTAATGGTGTCTCCTACTCTAATGATATATCTGATATAGTAATGGTGTCTCCTACTCTAATGATATGTCTGATAAGGTAATGATGTCTCCTTCTGTAGTGATATATCTGATACAGTAATGGTGTCTCCTACTCTAATGATATATCTGATACAGTAATGGTGTCTCCTTCTCTAATGATATATCTGATGCAGTAATGATGTCTCCTTCTGTAGTGATATATCGGATACAGTAATGTTGTTTCCTTCTGTAATGATATATCTGATACAGTAATGGTGTCTCCTTCTGTAATGATATATCTGATACAGTAATGGTGTCTCCTACTCTAATGATATATCTGATACAGTAATGGTGTCTCCTACTCTAATGATATATCTGATACAGTAATAATGTCTCTCCTACTCTTATTGATATATCTGATACAGTAATGGTGTCTCCTACTCTAATGATATATCTGATACAGTAATGGTGTCTCCTTACTCAAATGATATATCTGATACAGTAATGATGTCTCCTTCTGTAGTGATATATCTGATACAGTAATGGTGTCTCCCTACTGTAATGATATATCTGATACAGTAATGGTGTCTTCTACTGTAATGATATATGTGATACAGTAATGATGTCTCCTACCTGTAATGATATATCCGATACAGTAATGGTGTCTCCTACTGTAATGATATATCTGATACAGTAATGGTGTCTCCTTCTGTAATGATATATCTGATACAGTAATGGTGTCCTCCTACTCCAATGATATATCTGATACAGTAATGGTGTCTCCTACTGTAATGATATATATCTGATACAGTAATGATGTCTCCTTCTGTAGTGATATATATTTGATACAGTAATGGTGCATCCTACTGTAATGATATAAGTGATACAGTAATGATGTCTCCTTCTGTACTGATATATCTGATACAGTAATGGTGTCTCCTTCTGTAATGATAAATCTTATACAGTAATGGTGTCTCCTAGTGTAAAGATATATCTGATAAAGTAGTGGTGTCTTCTACTGTAATGATATATCTGATACAGTAATGGTGTCTTCTACTGTAATGATATATCTGATACAGTAATGATGTCTCCCTTCTGTAATGATATATGTCTGATACAGTATGGTGTCTCCTACTCTAATGATATATCTGATACAGTAATGATGTCTCCTTCTCTAGTGACATATCTGATACAGCAAATGGGTGTCTCCCACTGTAATGATATATCCGATACAGTAATGGTGTCTCCTTCTGTAGTGATATATCTGATGCAGTAATGGTGTCTCCTACTGTAAAGATATATCTGATAAAGTAGTTGTTTCTTCTACTGTAATGATATATCTGACACAGTAATGGTGTCTTCTATTGTAATGATATATCTGATACAGTAATGGTGTCTCCTACTGTAATGATATATCTGATACAGTAATGGTGTCTCCTACTCTAATAATATATCACGATACAGTAATGATGTCTCCTTCTGTAATGATATATCTGATACAGTAATGAAGTGTCTCCTACTGTAGTGATATATCTGATACAGTATATGGTGTCTCCCTACTCTAATGATATATCTGATACAGTAATGGTGTCTCCTACTCTAATGATATATCTGATACAGTAATGATGTCTCCTTCTGTAGCGATATATCTGATACAGTAATGGTGTATCATACTCTAATGATAAATCTGATACAGTAATGGGGTCTCCTTCTCTAATGATATATCTGATACAGTAATGTTTGTCTCCTTCTGTAATGATATATCTGATACAGTAATGATGTCTGCTTCTGCAGTGATATATCTGATACAGTAATGGATGTCTCCTTCTGTAATGATATATCTGATAATAGTAATGGTGTCTCCTACTCTAATGATATATCTGATACAGTAATGGTGTCTCCTACTCTAATGATATATCTGGATACAGGTAATGATGTCTCCTTATGTATTGATATGTCTGTTACTGTAATGGTGTCACCTACTGTAATGATATATCTGATACAGTAATGGTGTCTCTTACTCTAATGATATATCTGATACAGTAATGATGTCACCTTCTGTAGTGATAAATCTGATACAGTAATGGTGTCTCCTAATGTAATGATATATCTGTGACAGTAATGATGTCTCCTTCTGCAATGATATATGTAATACAGCTATAGTGCCTCCTTTGTTAATGATATATCTGATACAGTAAAGATGTTTCCTTCTGTAGTGATATATGTGATACAGTAATATAGTCTCCTACTCTAATGATATATCTCATACAGTAATGACGACTTTTTCTGTAGTGATATATCGGATACAGTAATGTTGTCTGCTATTCGAATTATATATCGGATACAGTAATGTTGTCTGCTATTCGAATTATATATCTGATACAGTATTGGTGTCTTCTACTGTAATGATATATGTGATACAGTAATGTTGTCTCCTTCTGTATGATATATCTGATACAGTAATGATGTCTCCTTCTAAAGTGATATATCTGATACAGTATTGGTGTCTCCTTTGTTAATGATATATCTGATACAGTAATGATGTCTCCTTCTGTAGTGATATATATGATACAGCAATGTGTGTCTCCTTCTGTAATATTGATATATCTGATACAGTAATGGTGTTTCCTACTCTAATGATATATCTGATACAATAATGGTTGTCTACTACTGTAATATATCTGATACAGTAATGATGTCTCCTTCTGTAGTGATATATATGATACAGAAATGGTGTCTCCCTACATGTAATGATATCTGATGATACGGTACTGATGACTCCTTCTCTAGTGATATATCTGATACAGAAATGATTTCTCTACTGTAAAGATATATCTGATACAGTAATGAGTGACTCTACACTAACGATATATCATACGGTAATGGTGTCTCCTATTGTAATGATATATCTGATACTGTAATGGTGTCTCCAATTCTAATTATATATCTGACACAGTAAGTAATTCTCCTTCTGCAATGATATATGTAATACGGTTATGATGCCTCCTTTTAATGGTATATCACGATGGTGTAATGATGTGTCTCTTCACCTTCTAGTGATATATCTGATACAGTAATGGTGTTTCCTTCTGTAATGATATATCTGATACGGTAATAGATGACTCCTTCTGCAATGATATATGTGATGCAGTAATGTTGTCTCCTTCTACTCTAATGATAAATCTGAAACAGTAGTGATGTCTCCTTGACTCAAGTGATATATCGGATACAGGTAGTGTTTCTCCTTCTTCTGTAGTGATATATCTGTTATAGTAATGAATTGTCTCCTACTGTAAAGTTATATCTAATAATGTAGTAGTTAGCTTCTACTGTAATGATATATCTGACACAGTAATGGTGTCTTCTATTGTAATATTGTATCTGATACAGTAATGGGTTTTGTAATTCTTCTGTAATGATATACCTGATACAGTAATGATGTCTCCTTCTGCAATGATATATGTCAGATACAGTAATTTTATCTTCTTCTGTAATGATATATCACGAAGAAGTAATGCTCCTTCTGTAGCGATATATCTGATACGTGTAATGGTGTATCATACTCTAATGATAAATCTGATACATAGTAGTAATGTCTCCTTCTCTAATGATATATCACAGTAAGGTGTGATGTCTCCTTCTGGCAGTGTGATATCGGATACAGTAATGTTGTTTCATTCTCTATTGATATATCTGATACTGAAATGGTGTCTCCTTCTGTAATGAGTATATCTGATCATACAGTAATGATGTCTCCTTCTGTAGTGTTATACCTGATACAGTGATGTTGTCTCCACTTCTACAATGATATGTCTGATAAGGTAATGTATGTCTCCTTGATGTCGTGATAATGTCTCATATTGTAATGGTTGTCTCCTACTGTAATGTGATATATCTGATACAGTAATGGTGTCTCCTACTCTAATGATATATCACAGTAAAGGTAATGATGTGCTCCCCTATTAAAACGATATGTTTGATGCACAGTAATGGGTGGTCACCTTCTGGCAGTGATATATCTGATACAGTAATGAATGTCTCTTTTACTGTAATGATATATCTGTGACAGTAATGATGTCTCCTTCTGCAATGATATATGTAATGCAGCTATAGTGCCTCCTGTTGTGATGATATATCTGTGACGGTAAGAGATGTTTCCTTCTCTGTGGTGTTATATCTGAGACAGTAATAGTGCCTCCTTTGTTAATGATATATCACGATACAGTAATGATGTTTCCTTCTGTAGTGATATATCTGATGCAGTAGCGAATAATGCTCCTTCTGTGGTGATATATTTTGATACAGTAATGGTGCATCCTTCTGTAATGATATATCGGATACAGTAATGTGGGTATTCTACTACACTTATATATCTGAGATGCAGTAATGTTGTCTCCTATTGTGAGATGATGAAATCTTATACAGTATTGGTTGTCTCCTAGTGTAAAGATATGTATCTGATATTAAAGTAGTGTTTTCTTCTTCTGTATTGATATATCTGACACAGCAATGAATTGTCTTCTATTAAAGTGATATATCTGATGCAGTAATGGTGTGTCACCTACTACAATGATATATCTGATACAGTAATGGTGTCTCCTACTACTAATGATATATCTGATACAGCAATGATGTCTCCTTCTGTAATGATATATCTGAAACAGTAATGATGTCTCTCTTCTGTAGTGATATATCGGATACAGTAATGGTCTCCTACTCTAATATATATCTGATACAGTAATGATGTCTCCTTCTGTGAGTGATATATCTGATACAGTAATGGTTGTCTCCTACTGTATTGATATATACAATGCAGTAATGGTGTCTCCTTCTGTAATGATATATCTGATACAGTAAGTGGTGTCTCTCCTACTGTAAAGAGATATATCATACAGTAATGTGTTGACTCTACACTAATGATATATCTGATACAGTAATGGTGTCTCCCTACTCTAATGATATATATCTGATACAGTAATGGTGTCTCCTACTCTAATGATATATCTGATACAGTGTAATGGGTCTCCTACTTTTATTGATATAGTCGTGTACAGTAATGATGTCTCCTTTCACTTCAACCAGTATATCTGATACAGTAATGGTGTCTCCTACTCTAATGATATATCTGATACAGTAATGGTGTCTCCTACTCTAATGATATATCTGATACAGTAATGGTGTCTCCTACTCTAATGATATATCTGATACAGTAATGGTGTCTCCTACTGTAATGATATATCTGATACAGTAATGGTGTCTCCTACTCTAATGATATATCTGATACAGTAATGGTGTCTCCTACTCTAATGATATATCTGATACAGTAATGGTGTCTCCTACTCTAATGATATATCTGATACAGTAATGGTGTCTCCTACTCTAATGATATATCTGATACAGTAATGGTGTCTCCTACTCTAATGATATATCTGATACAGTAATGGTGTCTCCTACTCTAATGATATATCTGATACAGTAATGGTGTCTCCTACTCTAATGATATATCTGATACAGTAATGGTGTCTCCTACTCTAATGATATATCTGATACAGTAATGGTGTCTCCTACTCTAATGATATATCTGATACAGTAATGGTGTCTCCTACTCTAATGATATATCTGATACAGTAATGGTGTCTCCTACTCTAATGATATATCTGATACAGTAATGGTGTCTCCTACTCTAATGATATATCTGATACAGTAATGGTGTCTCCTACTCTAATGATATATCTGATACAGTAATGGTGTCTCCTACTCTAATGATATATCTGATACAGTAATGGTGTCTCCTACTCTAATGATATATCTGATACAGTAATGGTGTCTCCTACTCTAATGATATATCTGATACAGTAATGGTGTCTCCTACTCTAATGATATATCTGATACAGTAATGGTGTCTCCTACTCTAATGATATATCTGATACAGTAATGGTGTCTCCTACTGTAATGATATATCTGATACAGTAATGGTGTCTCCTACTCTAATGATATATCTGATACAGTAATGGTGTCTCCTACTCTAATGATATATCTGATACAGTAATGGTGTCTCCTACTCTAATGATATATCTGATACAGTAATGGTGTCTCCTACTCTAATGATATATCTGATACAGTAATGGTGTCTCCTACTCTAATGATATATCTGATACAGTAATGGTGTCTCCTACTCTAATGATATATCTGATACAGTAATGGTGTCTCCTACTCTAATGATATATCTGATACAGTAATGGTGTCTCCTACTCTAATGATATATCTGATACAGTAATGGTGTCTCCTACTCTAATGATATATCTGATACAGTAATGGTGTCTCCTACTGTAATGATATATCTGATACAGTAATGGTGTCTCCTACTCTAATGATATATCTGATACAGTAATGGTGTCTCCTACTCTAATGATATATCTGATACAGTAATGGTGTCTCCTACTCTAATGATATATCTGATACAGTAATGGTGTCTCCTACTCTAATGATATATCTGATACAGTAATGGTGTCTCCTACTGTAATGATATATCTGATACAGTAATGGTGTCTCCTACTCTAATGATATATCTGATACAGTAATGGTGTCTCCTACTGTAATGATATATCTGATACAGTAATGGTGTCTCCTACTCTAATGATATATCTGATACAGTAATGGTGTCTCCTACTCTAATGATATATCTGATACAGTAATGGTGTCTCCTACTCTAATGATATATCTGATACAGTAATGGTGTCTCCTTCTACAGTAATGATATATCTGATACAGTAATGGTGTCTCCTACTCTAATGATATATCTGATACAGTAATGGTGTCTCCTACTCTAATGATATATCTGATACAGTAATGGTGTCTCCTACTCTAATGATATATCTGATACAGTAATGGTGTCTCCTACTCTAATGATATATCTGATACAGTAATGGTGTCTCCTACTCTAATGATATATCTGATACAGTAATGGTGTCTCCTACTCTAATGATATATCTGATACAGTAATGGTGTCTCCTACTGTAATGATATATCTGATACAGTAATGGTGTCTCCTACTCTAATGATATATCTGATACAGTAATGGTGTCTCCTACTCTAATGATATATCTGATACAGTAATGGTGTCTCCTACTCTAATGATATATCTGATACAGTAATGGTGTCTCCTACTCTAATGATATATCTGATACAGTAATGGTGTCTCCTACTCTAATGATATATCTGATACAGTAATGGTGTCTCCTACTGTAATGATATATCTGATACAGTAATGGTGTCTCCTACTCTAATGATATATCTGATACAGTAATGGTGTCTCCTACTGTAATGATATATCTGATACAGTAATGGTGTCTCCTACTCTAATGATATATCTGATACAGTAATGGTGTCTCCTACTCTAATGATATATCTGATACAGTAATGGTGTCTCCTACTCTAATGATATATCTGATACAGTAATGGTGTCTCCTACTGTAATGATATATCTGATACAGTAATGGTGTCTCCTACTGTAATGATATATCTGATACAGTAATGGTGTCTCCTACTCTAATGATATATCTGATACAGTAATGGTGTCTCCTACTCTAATGATATATCTGATACAGTAATGGTGTCTCCTACTCTAATGATATATCTGATACAGTAATGGTGTCTCCTACTCTAATGATATATCTGATACAGTAATGGTGTCTCCTACTCTAATGATATATCTGATACAGTAATGGTGTCTCCTACTCTAATGATATATCTGATACAGTAATGGTGTCTCCTACTGTAATGATATATCTGATACAGTAATGGTGTCTCCTACTCTAATGATATATCTGATACAGTAATGGTGTCTCCTACTCTAATGATATATCTGATACAGTAATGGTGTCTCCTACTCTAATGATATATCTGATACAGTAATGGTGTCTCCTACTCTAATGATATATCTGATACAGTAATGGTGTCTCCTACCTCTAATGATATATCTGATACAGTAATGGTGTCTCCTTCTCTAATGATATATCTGATACAGTAATGGTGTCTCCTACTCTAATGATATATCTGATACAGTAATGGTGTCTCCTACCTGCTAATGATATATCTGATACAGTAATGGTGTCTCCTACTCTAATGATATATCTGATACAGTAATGGTGTCTCCCTACTCTAATGATATATCTGATACAGTAATGGTGTCTCCTACTCTAATGATATATCTGATACAGTAATGGTGTCTCCTACTCTAATGATATATCTGATACAGTAATGGTGTCTCCTACTGTAATGATATATCTGATACAGTAATGGTGTCTCCTACTCTAATGATATATCTGATACAGTAATGGTGTCTCCTACTCTGTAATGATATATCTGATACAGTAATGGTGTCTCCTACTCTAATGATATATCTGATACAGTAATGGTGTCTCCTACTCTAATGATATATCTGATACAGTAATGGTGTCCCTCCTAATGATATATCTGATATGTTGTCTCCTATAATGATATATCTGATACAGTAATGATGTAATGATATATCTGATACAGTAATGGTGTCTCTACTCTAATGATATATCTGATACAGTAATGGTGTCTCCTACTCTAATGATATATCTGATACAGTAATGGTGTCTCCTACTCTAATGATATATCTGATACAGTAATGGTGTCTCCTACTCTAATGATATATCTGATACAGTAATGGTGTCTCCTACTCTAATGATATATCTGATACAGTA
>NC_134827.1:61068855-61124015 GCF_004210375.1 Tachypleus tridentatus
TATATTTCAATCAGACATTACGTTGTTATATTTCAATCAGACATTACGTTGTTATATTTCAATCAGACATTACGTTGTTATATTTCAATCAGACATTACGTTGTTATATTTCAATCAGACATTACGTTGTTATATTTCAATCAGACATTACGTTATATTTCAATCAGACATTACGTATTATATTTCAATCAGACATTACGTTGTTATATTTCAATCAGACATTACGTTGTTATATTTCAATCAGACATTACGTTGTTATATTTCAATCAGACATTACGTCAGTTATATTTTCAATCAGACATTACGTTGTTATATTTCAATCAGACATTACGTTGTTATATTTCAATCAGACATTACGTTGTTATATTTCAATCAGACATTACGTTGTTATATTTCAATCAGACATTACGTTGTTATATTTCAATCAGACATTACGTTGTTATATTTCAATCAGACATTACGTTGTTATATTTCAATCAGACATTACGTTGTTATATTTCAATCAGACATTACGTTGTTATATTTCAATCAGACATTACGTTGTTATATTTCAATCAGACATTACGTTGTTATATTTCAATCAGACATTACGTTGTTATATTTCAATCAGACATTACGTTGTTATATTTCAATCAGACATTACGTTGTTATATTTCAATCAGACATTACGTTGTTATATTTCAATCAGACATTACGTTGTTATATTTCAATCAGACATTACGTTGTTATATTTCAATCAGACATTACGTTGTTATATTTCAATCAGACATTACGTTGTTATATTTCAATCAGACATTACGTTGTTATATTTCAATCAGACATTACGTTGTTATATTTCAATCAGTTATATTTCATTATTACGTTGTTATATTTCAATCAGACATTACGTTGTTATATTTCAATCAGACATTACGTTGTTATATTTCAATCAGACATTACCTAGTTATATTTCAATCAGACATTACGTTGTTATATTTCAATCAGACATTACGTTGTTATATTTCAATCAGACATTACGTTGTTATATTTCAATCAGACATTACGTTGTTATATTTCAATCAGACATTACGTTGTTATATTTCAATCAGACATTACGTTGTTATATTTCAATCAGACATTACGTTGTTATATTTCAATCAGACATTACGTTGTTATATTTCAATCAGACATTACGTACGTGTTATATTTCAATCAGACATTACGTTGTTATATTTCAATCAGACATTACGTTGTTATATTTCAATCAGACATTACGTTGTTATATTTCAATCAGACATTACGTTGTTATATTTCAATCAGACATTACGTTGTTATATTTCAATCAGACATTACGTTGTTATATTTCAATTACCAGTTATATTTCAATCAGACATTACGTTGTTATATTTCAATCAGACATTACGTTGTTATATTTCAATCAGACATTACGTTGTTATATTTCAATCAGACATTACGTTGTTATATTTCAATCAGACATTACGTTGTTATATTTCAATCAGACATTACGTTGTTATATTTCAATCAGACATTACGTTGTTATATTTCAATCAGACATTACGTTGTTATATTTCAATCAGACATTACGTTGTTATATTTCAATCAGACATTACGTTGTTATATTTCAATCAGACATTACGTTGTTATATTTCAATCAGACATTACGTTGTTATATTTCAATCAGTTATATATTTCAATCAGACATTACGTTGTTATATTTCAATCAGACATTACGTTGTTATATTTCAATCAGACATTACGTTGTTATATTTCAATCAGACATTACGTTGTTATATTTCAATCAGACATTACGTTGTTATATTTCAATCAGACATTACGTTGTTATATTTCAATCAGACATTACGTTGTTATATTTCAATCAGACATTACGTTGTTATATTTCAATCAGACATTACGTTGTTATATTTCAATCAGACATTACGTTGTTATATTTCAATCAGACATTACGTTGTTATATTTCAATCAGTTATATTATATTTCAATCAGACATTACGTTGTTATATTTCAATCAGACATTACGTTGTTATATTTCAATCAGACATTACGTTGTTATATTTCAATCAGACATTACGTTGTTATATTTCAATCAGACATTACGTTGTTATATTTCAATCAGACATTACGTTGTTATATTTCAATCAGACATTACGTTGTTATATTTCAATCAGACATTACGTTGTTATATTTCAATCAGACATTACGTTGTTATATTTCAATCAGACATTACGTTGTTATATTTCAATCAGACATTACGTTGTTATATTTCAATCAGACATTACGTTGTTATATTTCAATCAGACATTACGTTGTTATATTTCAATCAGACATTACGTTGTTATATTTCAATCAGACATTACGTTGTTATATTTCAATCAGACATTACGTTGTTATATTTCAATCAGACATTACGTTGTTATATTTCAATCAGACATTACGTTGTTATATTTCAATCAGACATTACGTTGTTATATTTCAATCAGACATTACGTTGATATTTCAATCAGTATATTTCAATCAGACATTACGTTGTTATATTTCAATCAGACATTACGTTGTTATATTTCAATCAGACATTACGTTTACGTTGTTATATTTCAATCAGTTATATTTCAATCAGACATTACGTTGTTATATTTCAATCAGACATTACGTTGTTATATTTCAATCAGACATTACGTTGTTATATTTCAATCAGACATTACGTTGTTATATTTCAATCAGACATTACGTTGTTATATTTCAATCAGTTTGTTATATTTCAATCAGACATTACGTTGTTATATTTCAATCAGACATTACGTTGTTATATTTCAATCAGACATTACGTTGTTATATTTCAATCAGACATTACGTTGTTATATTTCAATCAGACATTACGTTGTTATATTTCAATCAGACATTACGTTGTTATATTTCAATCAGACATTACGTTGTTATATTTCAATCAGACATTACGTTATATTTCAATCAGACATTACGTTGTTATATTTCAATCAGACATTACGTTGTTATATTTCAATCAGACATTACGTTGTTATATTTCAATCAGACATTACGTTGTTCAGACATTACGTTGTTATATTTCAATCAGACATTACGTTGTTATATTTCAATCAGACATTACGTTGTTATATTTCAATCAGACATTACGTTGTTATATTTCAATCAGACATTACGTTGTTATATTTCAATCAGACATTACGTTGTTATATTTCAATCAGACATTACGTTGTTATATTTCAATCAGACATTACGTTGTTATATTTCAATCAGACATTACGTTGTTATATTTCAATCAGACATTACGTTGTTATATTTCAATCAGACATTACGTTGTTATATTTCAATCAGACATTACGTTGTTATATTTCAATCAGACATTACGTTGTTATATTTCAATCAGACATTACGTTGTTATATTTCAATCAGACATTACGTTGTTATATTTCAATCAGACATTACGTTGTTATATTTCAATCAGACATTACGTTGTTATATTTCAATCAGACATTACGTTATATTTCAATCAGACATTTTCAATCAGACATTACGTTGTTATATTTCAATCAGACATTACGTTGTTATATTTATTTCAATCAGACATTACGTTGTTATATTTCAATCAGACATTACGTTGTTATATTTCAATCAGACATTACGTTGTTATATTTCAATCAGACATTACCTAGTTATATTTCAATCAGACATTACGTTGTTATATTTCAATCAGACATTACGTTGTTATATTTCAATCAGACATTACGTTGTTATATTTCAATCAGACATTACGTTGTTATATTTCAATCAGACATTACGTTGTTATATTTCAATCAGACATTACGTTGTTATATTTCAATCAGACATTACGTTGTTATATTTCAATCAGACATTACGTTGTTATATTTCAATCAGACATTACGTTGTTATATTTCAATCAGACATTACGTTGTTATATTTCAATCAGACATTACGTTGTTATATTTCAATCAGACATTACGTTGTTATATTTCAATCAGACATTACGTTGTTATATTTCAATCAGACATTACGTTGTTATATTTCAATCAGACATTACGTTTATATTTCAATTTATATTTCAATCAGACATTACGTTGTTATATTTCAATCAGTTACATTACGTTGTTATATTTCAATCAGACATTACGTTGTTATATTTCAATCAGACATTACATATTTCAATCAGACATTACGTTGTTATATTTCAATCAGACATTACGTTGTTATATTTCAATCAGACATTACGTTGTTATATTTCAATCAGACATTACGTTGTTATATTTCAATCAGACATTACGTTGTTATATTTCAATCAGACATTACGTTGTTATATTTCAATCAGACATTACGTTGTTATATTTCAATCAGACATTACGTTGTTATATTTCAATCAGACATTACGTTGTTATATTTCAATCAGACATTACGTTGTTATATTTCAATCAGACATTACGTTGTTATATTTCAATCAGACATTACGTTGTTATATTTCAATCAGACATTACGTTGTTATATTTCAATCAGACATTACGTTGTTATATTTCAATCAGACATTACGTTGTTATATTTCAATCAGACATTACGTTGTTATATTTCAATCAGACATTACGTTGTTATATTTCAATCAGACATTACGTTGTTATATTTCAATCAGACATTACGTTGTTATATTTCAATCAGACATTACGTTGTTATATTTCAATCAGACATTACGTTGTTATATTTCAATCATATTTCAATCAGACATTACGTTGTTATATTTCAATCAGACATTACGTTGTTATATTTCAATCAGACATTACGTTGTTATATTTCAATCAGACATTACGTTGTTATATTTCAATCAGACATTACGTTGTTTCAATCAGACATTATATTTCAATCAGACATTACGTTGTTATATTTCAATCAGACATTACGTTGTTATATTTCAATCAGACATTACGTTGTTATATTTCAATCAGACATTACGTTGTTATATTTCAATCAGACATTACGTTGTTATATTTCAATCAGACATTACGTTGTTATATTTCAATCAGACATTACGTTGTTATATTTCAATCAGACATTACGTTGTTATATTTCAATCAGACATTACGTTGTTATATTTCAATCAGACATTACGTTGTTATATTTCAATCAGACATTACGTTGTTATATTTCAATCAGACATTACGTTGTTATATTTCAATCAGACATTACGTTGTTATATTTCAATCAGACATTACGTTGTTATATTATATTTCAATCAATCAGACATTACGTTGTTATATTTCAATCAATCAGACATTACGTTGTTATATTTCAATCAGTTATATTTTCAATCAGACATTACGTTGTTATATTTCAATCAGACATTACGTTGTTATATTTCAATCAGACATTACGTTGTTATATTTCAATCAGACATTACGTTGTTATATTTCAATCAGACATTACGTTGTTATATTTCAATCAGACATTACGTTGTTATATTTCAATCAGACATTACGTTGTTATATTTCAATCAGACATTACGTTGTTATATTTCAATCAGTTACGTATTTTCAATCAGACATTACGTTGTTATATTTCAATCAGACATTACGTTGTTATATTTCAATCAGACATTACGTTGTTATATTTCAATCAGACATTACGTTGTTATATTTCAATCAGACATTACGTTGTTATATTTCAATCAGACATTACGTACGTTATATTTCAATCAGACATTACGTTGTTATATTTCAATCAGACATTACGTTGTTATATTTCAATCAGACATTACGTTGTTATATTTCAATCAGACATTACGTTGTTATATTTCAATCAGACATTACCTAGTTATATTTCAATCAGACATTACGTTGTTATATTTCAATCAGACATTACGTTGTTATATTTCAATCAGACATTACGTTGTTATATTTCAATCAGACATTACATTGTTATATTTCAATCAGACATTACATTGTTATATTTCAATCAGACATTACGTTTTTATATTTCAATCAGACATTACATTGTTATATTTCAATCAGACATTACATTGTTATATTTCAATCAGACATTACGTTGTTATATTTCAATCAGACATTACGTTGTTATATTTCAATCAGACATTACGTTGTTATATTTCAATCAGACATTACGTTGTTATATTTCAATCAGACATTACGTTGTTATATTTCAATCAGACATTACGTTGTTATATTTCAATCAGACATTACGTTGTTATATTTCAATCAGACATTACGTTGTTATATTTCAATCAGACATTACGTTGTTATATTTCAATCAGTTATATTTCAATCAGACATTACGTTGTTATATTTCAATCAGACATTACGTTGTTATATTTCAATCAGACATTACGTTGTTATATTTCAATCAGACATTACGTTGTTATATTTCAATCAGACATTACGTTGTTATATTTCAATCAGACATTACGTTGTTATATTTCAATCAGACATTACGTTGTTATATTTCAATCAGACATTACGTTGTTATATTTCAATCAGACATTACGTTGTTATATTTCAATCAGACATTACGTTGTTATATTTCAATCAGACATTACGTTGTTATATTTCAATCAGACATTACGTTGTTATATTTCAATCAGACATTACGTTGTTATATTTCAATCAGACATTACGTTGTTATATTTCAATCAGACATTACGTTGTTATATTTCAATCAGACATTACGTTGTTATATTTCAATCAGACATTACGTTGTTATATTTCAATCAGACATTACGTTGTTATATTTCAATCAGACATTACGTTGTTATATTTCAATCAGACATTACGTTGTTATATTTCAATCAGACATTACGTTGTTATATTTCAATCAGACATTACGTTGTTATATTTCAATCAGACATTACGTTGTTATATTTCAATCAGACATTACGTTGTTATATTTCAATCAGACATTACGTTGTTATATTTCAATCAGACATTACGTTGTTATATTTCAATCAGACATTACGTTGTTATATTTCAATCAGACATTACGTTGTTATATTTCAATCAGACATTACGTTGTTATATTTCAATCAGACATTACGTTGTTATATTTCAATCAGACATTACCTTGTTATATTTCAATCAGACATTACGTTGTTATATTTCAATCAGACATTACGTTATATTTCAATCAGACATTACGTATTATATTTCAATCAGACATTACGTTGTTATATTTCAATCAGACATTACGTTGTTATATTTCAATCAGACATTACGTTGTTATATTTCAATCAGACATTACGTTGTTATATTTCAATCAGACATTACGTTATATTTCAATCAGACATTACGTTGTTATATTTCAATCAGACATTACGTTATATTTCAATCAGACATTACGTTGTTATATTTCAATCAGACATACGTTATATTTTCAATCAGACATTACGTTGTTATATTTCAATCAGACATTTTCAATCAGACATTACGTTATATTTCAATCAGACATTGTTATATTTCAATCAGACATTACGTTGTTATATTTCAATCAGACATTACGTAGTTATATTTCAATCAGACATTACGTTGTTATATTTCAATCAGACATTACGTTGTTATATTTCAATCAGACATTACGTTGTTATATTTCAATCAGACATTACGTTGTTTATATATTTCAATCAGACATTACGTTGTTATATTTCAATCAGACATTACGTTGTTATATTTCAATCAGACATTACGTTATATTTCAATCAGACATTACGTTGTTATATTTCAATCAGACATTACGTTGTTATATTTCAATCAGACATTACGTTGTTATATTTCAATCAGACATTACGTTGTTATATTTCAATCAGACATTACGTTGTTATATTTCAATCAGACATTACGTTGTTATATTTCAATCAGACATTACGTTGTTATATTTCAATCAGACATTACGTTGTTATATTTCAATCAGACATTACGTATTTCAATCAGACATTACGTTGTTATATTTCAATCAGACATTACGTTGTTATATTTCAATCAGACATCATATCAGACATTACGTTGTTATATTTCAATCAGACATTACGTTGTTATATTTCAATCAGACATTACGTTGTTATATTTCAATCAGACATTACCTTTCAATCAGTTATATTTCAATCAGACATTACGTTGTTATATTTCAATCAGACATTACGTTGTTATATTTCAATCAGACATTACGTTGTTATATTTCAATCAGACATTACGTTGTTATATTTCAATCAGACATTACGTTGTTATATTTCAATCAGACATTACGTTGTTATATTTCAATCAGACATTACGTTGTTATATTTCAATCAGACATTACGTTGTTATATTTCAATCAGACATTACGTTGTTATATTTCAATCAGACATTACGTTGTTATATTTCAATCAGACATTACGTTGTTATATTTCAATCAGACATTACGTTGTTATATTTCAATCAGACATTACGTTGTTATATTTCAATCAGACATTACGTTGTTATATTTCAATCAGACATTACGTTGTTATATTTCAATCAGACATTACGTTGTTATATTTCAATCAGACATTACGTTGTTATATTTCAATCAGACATTACGTTGTTATATTTCAATATTTCAATCACATTACGTTGTTATATTTCAATCAGACATTACGTTGTTATATTTCAATCAGACATTACGTTATATTTCAATCAGACATTATATTTCAATCAGACATTACGTTGTTATATTTCAATCAGACATTACGTTGTTATATTTCAATCAGACATTACGTTGTTATATTTCAATCAGACATTACGTTGTTATATTTCAATCAGACATTACGTTGTTATATTTCAATCAGACATTACGTTGTTATATTTCAATCAGACATTACGTTGTTATATTTCAATCAGACATTACGTTGTTATATTTCAATCAGACATTACGTTGTTATATTTCAATCAGACATTACGTTGTTATATTTCAATCAGACATTACGTTGTTATATTTCAATCAGACATTACGTTGTTATATTTCAATCAGACATTACGTTGTTATATTTCAATCAGACATTACGTTGTTATATTTCAATCAGACATTACGTTGTTATATTTCAATCAGACATTACGTTGTTATATTTCAATCAGACATTACGTTGTTATATTTCAATCAGACATTACGTTGTTATATTTCAATCAGACATTACGTTGTTATATTTCAATCAGACATTACAATCAGACATTACGTTGTTATATTTCAATCAGTTATATTTCAATCAGACATTACGTTGTTATATTTCAATCAGACATTACGTTGTTATATTTCAATCAGACATTACGTTGTTATATTTCAATCAGACATTACGTTGTTATATTTCAATCAAACATTACGTTGTTATATTTCAATCAGACATTACGTTGTTATATTTCAATCAGACATTACGTTGTTATATTTCAATCAGACATTATATTTCAATCAGACATTACGTTGTTATATTTCAATCAGACATTACGTTGTTATATTTCAATCAGACATTACGTTGTTATATTTCAATCAGACATTACGTTGTTATATTTCAATCAGACATTACGTTGTTATATTTCAATCAGACATTACGTTGTTATATTTCAATCAGACATTACGTTGTTATATTTCAATCAGACATTACGTTGTTATATTTCAATCAGACATTACGTTGTTATATTTCAATCAGACATTACGTTGTTATATTTCAATCAGACATTATTACGTTGTTATATTTCAATCAGATATTACAGACATTACGTTGTTATATTTCAATCAGACATTACGTTGTTATATTTCAATCAGACATTTATATTTCAATCAGACATTACGTTATATTTCAATCAGACATTACGTTGTTATATTTCAATCAGACATTACGTTGTTATATTTCAATCAGACATTACCTTATATTTCAATCAGACATTACGTTGTTATATTTCAATCAGACATTACGTTGTTATATTTCAATCAGACATTACGTTGTTATATTTCAATCAGACATTACGTTGTTATATTTCAATCAGACATTACGTTGTTATATTTCAATCAGACATTACGTTGTTATATTTCAATCAGACATTACGTTGTTATATTTCAATCAGACATTACGTTGTTATATTTCAATCAGACATTACGTTGTTATATTTCAATCAGACATTACGTTGTTATATTTCAATCAGACATTACGTTGTTATATTTCAATCAGACATTACGTTGTTATATTTCAATCAGACATTACGTTGTTATATTTCAATCAGACATTACGTTGTTATATTTCAATCAGACATTACGTTGTTATATTTCAATCAGACATTACGTTGTTATATTTCAATCAGACATTACGTTGTTTATATTTCAATCAGACATTACGTTGTTATATTTCAATCAGACATTACGTTTATATTTCAATCAGACATTACGTTGTTATATTTCAATCAGACATTACCTAGTTATATTTCAATCAGACATTACATATTTCAATCAGACATTACGTTGTTATATTTCAATCAGACATTACGTTGTTATATTTCAATCAGACATTACGTTGTTATATTTCAATCAGACATTACGTTGTTATATTTCAATCAGACATTACGTTGTTATATTTCAATCAGACATTACGTTGTTATATTTCAATCAGACATTACGTTGTTATTTTCAATCAGACATTACGTTGTTATATTTCAATCAGACATTACGTTGTTATATTTCAATCAGACATTACGTTGTTATATTTCAATCAGACATTACGTTGTTATATTTTCAATCAGACATTACGTTGTTATATTTCAATCAGACATTACGTTGTTATATTTCAATCAGACATTACGTTGTTATATTTCAATCAGACATTACGTTGTTATATTTCAATCAGACATTACGTTGTTATATTTCAATCAGACATTACGTTGTTATATTTCAATCAGACATTACGTTGTTATATTTCAATCATATTTCAATCAGACATTACGTTGTTATATTTCAATCAGACATTACGTTGTTATATTTCAATCAGACATTACGTAGTTATATTTCAATCAGACATTACGTTGTTATATTTCAATCAGACATTACGTTGTTATATTTCAATCAGACATTACGTTGTTATATTTCAATCAGACATTACGTTGTTATATTTCAATCAGACATTACGTTGTTATATTTCAATCAGACATTACGTTGTTATATTTCAATCAGACATTACGTTGTTATATTTCAATCAGACATTACGTTGTTATATTTCAATCAGACATTACGTTGTTATATTTCAATCAGACATTACGTTGTTATATTTCAATCAGTTATATATTTCAATCAGACATTACGTTGTTATATTTCAATCAGACATTACGTTGTTATATTTCAATCAGACATTACGTTGTTATATTTCAATCAGACATTACGTTGTTATATTTCAATCAGACATTACGTTGTTATATTTCAATCAGACATTACGTTGTTATATTTCAATCAGACATTACGTTGTTATATTTCAATCAGACATTACGTTACGTTATATTTCAATCAGACATTACGTTGTTATATTTCAATCAGTTACATTTACGTTGTTATATTTCAATCAGACATTACGTTGTTATATTTCAATCAGACATTACCTTGTTATATTTCAATCAGACATTACGTTGTTATATTTCAATCAGACATTACGTTGTTATATTTCAATCAGACATTACGTTGTTATATTTCAATCAGACATTACGTTGTTATATTTCAATCAGACATTACGTTGTTATATTTCAATCAGACATTACAGTTGTTATATTTCAATCAGACATTACGTTGTTATATTTCAATCAGACATTACGTTGTTATATTTCAATCAGACATTACGTTGTTATATTTCAATCAGACATTACGTTGTTATATTTCAATCAGACATTACGTTGTTATATTTTCAATCAGACATTACAATCAGACATTACGTTGTTATATTTCAATCAGACATTACGTTGTTATATTTCAATCAGACATTACGTTGTTTATATTTCAATCAGACATTACGTTGTTATATTTCAAATCAGACATTACGTTGTTATATTTCAATCAGACATTACGTTGTTATATTTCAATCAGACATTACCTGGGGGCGTTAAGAATATTATCTCAAATATATATGTATATATATATATATATATATTTATTTTTTCATATAAGTTTGATGATGTAAAGTAATTACGTGTGACTGTGAGAAACCATTATTATGAACCAAATACTGGATGGGAAATAACAATTGGATCCATTGGCCAGGATTTCTTAACTTTACTGTTACTGTACAAACATCGAATTGAAAAACTTTACTCTCGTTTATACTGGAAACAAATACGTAAATGCAATGTTCTACGGTATTTGAAAATACGGGAATTCTCTTGTTTATAGGTAAGTAAGAATTTATAAGTTTTTGAAAATACGCAAAGATCACCCTTACAGATAAATAGATATTTATACAAATTTAAAAATACACCAATCTCTTATAAGCAAACAACTACTATCTCGAAATGGAAAGATACTTGAGACATATTGATTAGTGTACAGTGGTAATAACTCAGTTTAATAATTATGTTTTTACTTTGCCACCATGCGAAACGCACTAAATAAATACAGAAACAGCTGCATTTTATCACTTCTTTTGCAGACTGTATTAACTACAGTGAATCTGGATGGTTGATGACATTTGTTTTGTATATTTGTCTTTTTCTTATTGCAAAGCCTTATCGAGCTGTCTGCTGAGCCCAACGAGGGGAATCGAACCCCTGATTTTAGCGTTGTAAATCCTTAGACTTACCTTTGTACCAGCGGGGAACAGTTGATGACGCTATCACGTTGTCTATCCGTAATAAACTTTTGATGGTTTCAAGTGTATCAGACTGTTACATTATGCTAAATACACGGTGGGTGATTTTGAATCACACTGTTTCTCACACTAAATACTTGATGGTTGATAATTAAATCAGACTGTTTCATTATTTTAAATCTGAAGTGTCTGGATGTGAGTTTGCCTCGCTGTACATAACAAGTCTGGTTGAAATGTATTGGAGTAGAATACATAATGATAGAATAAAATCAAGATGAAAGTTTTACATAATGAATATAGAATAACAACAGTGAAAATGAGAAAAAGCTATTATCTTTTTAACAGAGTATTTAACATAATTTATAATAACGTGAACAAAGACATTGCAACTATTAAAACTCCAACTTATTAAAGCACATCAGTTAGCTAGTTTAATTTGCAAAGCATGTAAGCAAGATTTCTCTATTCAGTAAACGCAACATTCCTTATGTCCAAAAGTAGCAATAAAGCATATTCTCTCTGGTCACGAAAAGGCCTAACTGACATGCACACACAACTAAGTAAAAAACATTATGTGATAGGCTAAAACTCATTAAATGTTATACCAGTGTAATACGATTAAATAGTAGCATATAGCTTCATATTTTAATAAATAATGCATTATGTACAACATTTTATACTTTTGCAATTAGTTCAGATATATATAATAAACTTTGCGTGTTAGATTTGTACATACAAATGGCGTAGAAAACACGATTGTGTTTTTGAAGATATGAACTGTATATACAGATATTATTATCACATGACTTCTACGTTACAATGAATTCTCGTGTTTTGAAAATTTGTAATTCATCACACATTCTATAGAAAAAAAACCATAAGTAACATAATTTTGTTAAATATATCTATTAAATTACAAAATATGAAATGTCTCTTGGACTATTATGAGGCTGAAAGTCACGTCGTGTTTGAATTTTAAAAATCCTTTATAAAATGTTATCGTAATCTCTTGAAAACATTTATCTGGCCGAATATAACTCTGAAATAACTACTTCGTTAAAAGTGAACAAAAATCTTATTGAGAAATATATACTGAAGGATAACAGTATATTACAAAGCAAATAAAATTGATACATACGTATTACAAGTTACGAATGTGTTACATACCGTAATGAATGTTATTGATACATACGTATTATAGGTTACGAATGTGTTACATACCGAAATAAATGTAATTGACACATACGTATTACAGGTTACGAATGTGTTACATACCGAAATAAATGTTATTGACACATACGTATTACAGGTTACGAATGTGTTACATACCGAAATAAATGTTATTGACACATACGTATTACAGGTTACGAATGTGTTACATACCGAAATAAATGTTATTGACACATACGTATTACAGGTTACGAATGTGTTACATACCGAAATAAATGTTATTGACACATACGTATTACAGGTTACGAATGTGTCACATACCGGAATAAATGTTATTGACACATGTATTACTGGTTAAAAGTGTGTTACATACCGAAATAAATATTATTGGGACATACATCTTTAAAGTTTAGTTTTTTTACAAATGCACCAGTAAGTTAAACAAATTCCACCAAGTAACAATTTGTTAAGATACAACAACCAAAATAATTCTGTTAACATATAGTTTGATTTTTATTATCCAAGATTCTCAAAAGACCGAAATCATGTTGTACCAATAAATATAAAATTTACAGATAAAAATAAATATAAAATAATAGAATACGTTGTTTTCAGAAATTCTTGAAATATTTGTTCTAGAATGTCAACCGTGTTCTTAGAATTTGTTTTACTTCAGGTCCGTCACACGACTTAGCCATGAATATATTTGTAAATAACATTCAATATGTAATCTACGTTATATATACTGCAAAGTATGTCAATCAACTGGTTTTAGATAAATAATCTAGATAAACTTGGAACTTCTACACGTAAAATAACCACTTAAATTAAAACAGCAAGCAAACTAACATATCGGTCATGTTTTGGTCTCTTTTACCCAGCGATAAAACAGAGACGATTATAATATTCTAGTCTTTCACAAAGAATTTAAATTAGTGTTTAAAATATATTAATTTACACTGGACTGTAGTTACTATGGGAACAGTCAACACACGCCGTGCTTACGACGTGCTTCGTTTCTTATGGAATTTGTTTTAGAAGTCAGAATTAAAATATGCTACAATATTTAAAATTCGTAAGTGAAAGCAAATTTTTCTTCCAGTCATAAGAATAAGGCAATGAAGAATTTCCAGTTTAGAACTTTTCCATTATTCAAGTTGCCACAAATATATTTAACACATCCAAGTATGTATATCCAAGTATACCGATTTCTTTTGAAAACGTCAGGTTAAAATATAGATTATATTACACATCAATAACATTATAAGACATTTCATTTATTCGAAGAAGATTTACAGTAGTCATATATAAATTTATCCAATCATTTTTTTCCCCTACGAAACACTCTTGTATTTAGCATGTGTAAGAAATAACCTAATATAAACTACAAAATTAATATTTTTATTATTTCTGAACAAATTACAACTCGCTTCCATCTTCTTCTCACAGTAATTTTACTTCTTACACTATAATTATTTTTGCCACTTACACAGAAAACGAACAAACGAAACGTCGCAATGTTCCCGTCTCGAGAAAACCAGGAACAGACACTTACTTTTATCGGAGATGCCTCTGAATAGTTCTTCTGTGATTTCTCTACAGAAGACGCAGAGAGTCCAGGTTATAACGGAGAAGAGTGCTAGTTTCGGTTCCATTATTCCAACAATTCTAGCCGTTCTGAACGAAACGTTTCTAGTTTAACATGTTGAGCAGCTAGAAAAAACAGCAACAAGCCAGTGGTTTATTTAATTTTTTTCTAGCATATAAATAAAATACATGTATACACTATACACGCTGTTGTATATGATTTTAACTACAGTATTCCAAGTAGAGTTTATGGTTAAAGTATTTGTAGTCAGAGGTTCTTCTGTTCTACTTTAAACTCGCTCGCTTGTAACGTTCAACTGGCCAGAGTTGGAACTCTGGGCTTGTTGGAAATTGATCGATTTATATACAGAGGGTGAGCGGAACGCGTTTATGTTTTTCAACTCATTGAAATTTCGCTGATGATGTCTGGTGTAAACGCTTGGTGCGTGCATACAGAGCTGATAAAGTTAGATTGAGTATTGAGTAATTATTGGGATTACAGATATTTAATGAGTCAATCTTTAAGCTAAAAATCATGAGTGTGGTTGTATTTTTAGTAGGAATGTGGCGGTTAGGTAATACATGCCAACACATAACAATGATTACAATATGTTGAATATTACTAGTAAAAATAAGGGAATGTAACATTCTAAGTAAAATCCTTCTTAGGATCCTCAAACATAATTTGTAATCTTTGCTAAAGACTGATGAATATTCATACGTTTTGGGATTTTGGCAAGATATTCGACTATTGTAAACTATATGGTGTTTAAGTCGCTTACACTTAAGTATCCCCAACTTCTCAAAATACACTCTAACTATTCCCCACTCCTCAAACTACACTCTGAGTATTCCCCACTCCTCAAAATACACTCTAAGTATCCCCAACTCCTCAAAAAACATTCTAACTATTCCCCACTCCTCAAAATACACTCTAAGTATTTCCCACTCCTCAAAATACACTCTAAATATTCCCCACTCCTCAAAATACACTCTAAGTATCCCCAACTCCTCAAAATACATTCTAAC
Organism: Tachypleus tridentatus; assembly: GCF_004210375.1. Classification (NCBI taxonomy): domain Eukaryota; kingdom Metazoa; phylum Arthropoda; class Merostomata; order Xiphosura; family Limulidae; genus Tachypleus; species Tachypleus tridentatus. Next base: position 61,085,480 of record NC_134827.1, read on the forward strand.
TATTCCCCACTCCTCAAAATACACTCTAAGTATTCCCCACTCCTCAAAATACACTCTAAATGTCCCCCACTTTTCAAAATACACTCTAAATATCCCCCACTTTTCAAAATACACTCTAAATATCCCCACTTCTCAAAATACGCTCTAAATATCAAGCAAACCTGATAATAAACGGTCCATATTTCTGAACACATTTAGACAAAATAATAACAAACATATATCTAGTGTTTACAGATGTTTAACATTTTAAAACTTGAAACACATTATTACTGTGCTAACGTATTTAATAAACTACTGTGCAGCCCATCAGTATATGAAATATCTGTATATTTTCTTTGGCAGATAAATGCACTTCGTAACCGTTTGTCACACACAGATAACACATGCATATATATATGTAAAACAATCATTGCAACAGAACTTTAATTAACCAATCATTTTGCATTACCAGTTGACATCATTAAGTCATAACTGATAACGTCTGTCATAGCACTTACATGGCCCGGCATGGCCAAGCGTGTTAAGGCGTGCGACTCGTAATCCGAGGGTCGCGGGTTCGCATCACCGTCGCGCCAAACATGCTCGCCCTTTCAGCCGTGGGGGCGTTATAATGTGACGGTCAATCCCACTATTCGTTGGTAAAAGAGTAGCCCAAGAGTTGGCGGTGGGTGGGGATGACTAGCTGCCTTCCCTCTAGTCTTACACTGCTAAATTAGTGACGGCTAGAGAAGATAGCCCTCGAGTAGCTTTGTGCGAAATTCCAAAAAAACAGCACCTACAAGCATTGGAATTATTCCATCTAATCAGTTAAGGGTCAGGAGTTGTGTGCTTACACCTACAACACCCCAATTCCAATCTTCTTTTACTGACTACAACTAGATATAGGGGGAGCAGCTATCATTAAAACTTATATACAAACCTAAAGTAAAACTACACCCACTCCAAAAGTTCTACAAGGTATAATATTCAACCTTAACTCTTTTACGTACAAAATTATCTCAGAGATAAGAGAAGAAGAAAACATAGTATGGTCATAAAATTTGCGTAGATTAATTTAATTGGTTTACTATATGCTTCTTATTCAAAAGAGGCTCAATCGAAACTGGAAGTGAGTTGTGATATTCCATTGTTTTTTTTTAGGTTGGTAAACGAAGTCGTATGTTATTTTTCTGCTTATGTTTGGTTTGTTTTGAATTTTGCGAAACCTGTACGAGGACTATCTGCTTGAGCTAGCCGTTCCTAATTTAGCAGTGTAAAACTCGAGAGAAGGCAACCAGTCATCACCACCCACCGCCAATTCTTGGGCTACTCTTTTACCAACGAATGGCGAGATTGACCGTCACATTATAGCTCCCCCACGGTTGAAAGGGCGGGCAATTTTGGTGTTACGGGGATTCAAATTCGCGACCTTAAGATTACTAGTCGAGTACCTTAACCATCTGGCCGTGCCGGGCCTTTCTGCTAATAATTATCTAGTCTCTGCCCGTCATTCAACTGATTTTTCAACCAGAGAGCTCTAAAATGTATTATCTTTGCTCTACCTATTACAGGAATTGATTCCCAAATTTTAGTGTTTTAAGTCTTCATGCTTGATGCCGAGCTATCACGACAATGTTTGAGGTAAATCATGGTTATGAATATCGGTTCGTCTTATCAGAAAAATTGAAATTTACCCGTGCTGTAAAGCATTTTCCGTATTTGTGAACTGTGATTTTATATATACTGTCTCCTTTATGGAAAATAATCGCGAATACAATAATATTGAATAAGGAAATAGCGAGTTCTTTTAAAGGACTGGAGCCCGGCGCTCGACTCGTAATTCGAGGATCGCGAATTCGAATCCTCATCACACCAAACATGATCGCACTTTCAGCCGTGGGGGCGTTATTATGTGTGGTCAATTCCACTATTCGTTGGTAAGAGAGCACCCCAAGAGTTGGGGGTGGATTTTGATGACTATCTGTCTTTCCTTTAGTCTTACAGAAATAAATTAGGTACACATAGCGCAGATAGCCCTCGAGTAGCTTTGCGCGAAATTCAAACAAGTAAACGTAGTGGAAGAAATCAATGAATAAATATACGTAGAAATCATCATTTTCCCAAATACCTTAAAGGCGTCGCACAAGTAGAAAAGCGAACACATATTTATTAAAATTGTTAATTTGTTCAGTATATTAGTTGTATTCACCTTTAATGATATATTTTACGATAATATATTTTCACGGCTGTGTAGCCTAGTAAGTTAATCTTTGGAAGAGCTAACACAACAAACAAGAACTGAATTATTATCGCATTTATCAACATGTTCGATCACTTATCAAAGTTAGTAACTTATCAATCGTTTCTAACACTAACAAGGACTGACATTGGGTCACAGTAAACGAGGCCTGGCATGGCCAGGTGGTTAAGGCGTTCGACTCGTAATCCGAGGGTTGCGGGTTTGAATCTCGGTCGCACCAAAACATGCTCACCCTTTCAGTCGTAGAGGCGTTAAATGGTACGGTCAATCCCATTATTCGTTGGTAAAAGAGTAGCCCAAGACTTGGCGGTGAGTAGTGATGACTAGCTGCCTTCCCTCTAGTCTTACACTGCTAAATTAGTGATGGATAGTGCAGATAGACCTCGTGTAGCTTTGCGCGAAACTCGAACCAGTAAACGTAATGGAAGAAACCAATGAATGAAATACAAAGCAGTGGATTGGTGAAACGTATTAGACGAAATATTTCATGAAACTCTTCAATCTGTTTCTGCCACAATGTGAATAGTTTCGTAGAAAATATTTTATTTTTATTATCCGATAAAAATTTAGTAAGACACAGAGAGAGAAGCGAATAACTGATTGAAGTGGCTTAGAACATACGATACCAAACCCAATAATTTAGTTTCCATATAAATATATTGACATGATACCTGGATTCCAAGAAAGTAAGTTAAGAAATGATCAAGTGGTTTCTTAAAATTTGTTTTCATTTACAAGTAGTAACTACTACTAATTTACAGAATTTATAAAGCTAAGGCCGTATACCCAAGTATTATCTAAACTTACGCTAACACAACGAACAACACCTGAAATTATATAGAAAGTGGATACCAAATGAAAGAAGGCCCGTGGGAAGACCACGGATGAAATTGAGACAAAATATTGAAAAAGCAATTGAAAATGGAAGAGCAGGACTGGAAGAGGTGGAAGACAAAAATTATATTTCAACAGAAAGACGTGGTGAAAATTGGTGTGTGCAACTGACAGGTTAACAGTGAGAAAAAATATCGAGACGTGCGATTATCAAAGCAGAGAAATAATCTATTTTAGTTCATAGTCGTAACAAAGAAAAAACACATAAACATTTAATTCTTTTGTATTTCCTCAAAATAAAAAATAGAAAAAATAATGTGTTTTAGCACAGTCCTTCCATTATAACTTTCACCAAGGTGGATTGAGCAGATAACCCAAAGTGGATTTGCTGTAAGAAAAACACGACATACTTTGTTATAACTATTATTGGTGATACCACACTCTGTTATAACTATTATTGGTGATAACACACTCTGTTATAACTATTATTGGTGATAACACACTCTGTTATAACTATTAATGGTCGTAACACACTATATTATAACACACTCTATTATAACTATTATTGGTGATAACACACTCTATTATAACTATTATTGGTGATAACACACTCTATTATAACTATTACTGGTGATAACACACTCTGTTATAACTATTATTGGTGATACCACACTCTGTTATAACTATTATTGGTGATAACACACTCTGTTATAACTATTATTGGTGATAACACACTCTGTTATAACTATTATTGGTGATAACACACTCTATTATAACTATTATTGGTGATAACACACTCTATTATAACTATTATTGGTGATAACACACTCTATTATAACTATTATTGGTGATAACACACTCTATTATAACTATTATTGGTGATAACACACTCTATTATAACTATTATTATTGATAACACACTCTGTTATAACTATTATTGGTGATAACACACTCTATTATAACTATTATTGGTGATAACACACTCTGTTATAACTATTATTGGTGATAACACACTCTATTATAACTATTATTGGTGATAACACACTCTGTTATAACTATTATTGGTGATAACACACTCTATTATAACTATTATTGGTGATAACACACTCTATTATAACTATTATTGGTCGTAACACACTATATTATAACTATTATTGGTGATAACACACTCTGTTATAACTATTATTGGTGATAACACACTCTATTATAACTATTATTGGTGATAACACACTCTGTTATAACTATTATTGGTGATAACACACTCTATTATAACTATTATTGGTGATAACACACTCTGTTATAACTATTATTGGTGATAACACACTCTATTATAACTATTATTGGTGATAACACACTCTATTATAACTATTATTGGTCGTAACACACTATATTATAACTATTATTGGTGATAACACACTCTGTTATAACTATTATTGGTGATAACACACTCTATTATAACTATTATTGGTGATAACACACTCTATTATAACTATTATTGGTGATAACACACTCTATTATAACTATTATTGGTGATAACACACTCTGTTATAACTATTATTGGTGATAACACACTATTATAACTATTATTGGTGATAACACACTCTATTATAACTATTATTGGTGATAACACACTCTATTATAACTATTATTGGTGATAACACACTCTATTATAACTATTATTGGTGATAACACACTCTATTATAACTATTATTGGTGATAACACACTCTATTATAACTATTATTGGTGATAACACACTCTATTATAACTATTATTGGTGATAACACACTCTATTATAACTATTATTGGTGATAACACACTCTATTATAACTATTATTGGTGATAACACACTCTGTTATAACTATTATTGGTGATAACACACACTATTATAACTATTATTGGTGATAACACACTCTATTATAACTATTATTGGTGATAACACACTCTATTATAACTATTATTGGTGATAACACACTCTATTATAACTATTATTGGTGATAACACACTCTATTATAACTATTATTGGTGATAACACACTCTATTATAACTATTATTGGTGATAACACACTCTATTATAACTATTATTGGTGATAACACACTCTATTATAACTATTATTGGTGATAACACACTCTGTTATAACTATTATTGGTGATAACACACTATTATAACTATTATTGGTGATAACACACTCTATTATAACTATTATTGGTGATAACACACTCTATTATAACTATTATTGGTGATAACACACTATTATAACTATTATTGGTGATAACACACTCTGTTATAACTATTATTGGTGATAACACACTCTATTATAACTATTATAACTATGGTGATAACACACTCTGTTATAACTATTATTGGTGATAACACACTCTATTATAACTATTATTGGTGATAACACACTCTATTATAACTATTATTGGTGATAACACACTCTATTATAACTATTATTGGTGATAACACACTCTATTATAACTATTATTGGTGATAACACACTCTATTATAACTATTATTGGTGATAACACTCTATTATAACTATTATTGGTGATAACATCTGGTGATAACACACTCTATTATAACTATTATTGGTGATAACACACTCTATTATAACTATTATTGGTGATAACACACTCTATTATAACTATTATTGGTGATAACACACTCTATTATAACTATTATTGGTGATAACACACTCTATTATAACTATTATTGGTGATAACACACTCTATTATAACTATTATTGGTGATAACACACTCTATTATAACTATTATTGGTGATAACACACTCTATTATAACTATTATTGGTGATAACACACTCTATTATAACTATTATTGGTGATAACACACTCTATTATAACTATTATTGGTGATAACACACTCTATTATAACTATTATTGGTGATAACACACTCTATTATAACTATTATTGGTGATAACACACTCTATTATAACTATTATTGGTGATAACACACTCTATTATAACTATTATTGGTGATAACACACTCTATTATAACTATTATTGGTGATAACACACTCTATTATAACTATTATTGGTGATAACACACTCTATTATAACTATTATTGGTGATAACACACTCTATTATAACTATTATTGGTGATAACACACTCTATTATAACTATTATTGGTGATAACACTCTATTATAACTATTATTGGTGATAACACACTCTATTATAACTATTATTGGTGATAACACACTCTATTATAACTATTATTGGTGATAACACACTCTATTATAACTATTATTGGTGATAACACACTCTATTATAACTATTATTGGTGATAACACACTCTATTATAACTATTATTGGTGATAACACACTCTATTATAACTATTATTGGTGATAACACACTCTATTATAACTATTATTGGTGATAACACACTCTATTATAACTATTATTGGTGATAACACACTCTATTATAACTATTATTGGTGATAACACACTCTATTATAACTATTATTGGTGATAACACACTCTATTATAACTATTATTGGTGATAACACACTCTATTATAACTATTATTGGTGATAACACACTCTATTATAACTATTATTGGTGATAACACACTCTATTATAACTATTATTGGTGATAACACACTCTATTATAACTATTATTGGTGATAACACACTCTATTATAACTATTATTGGTGATAACACACTCTATTATAACTATTATTGGTGATAACACACTCTATTATAACTATTATTGGTGATAACACACTCTATTATAACTATTATTGGTGATAACACACTCTATTATAACTATTATTGGTGATAACACACTCTATTATAACTATTATTGGTGATAACACACTCTATTATAACTATTATTGGTGATAACACACTCTATTATAACTATTATTGGTGATAACACACTCTATTATAACTATTATTGGTGATAACACACTCTATTATAACTATTATTGGTGATAACACACTCTATTATAACTATTATTGGTGATAACACACTCTATTATAACTATTATTGGTGATAACACACTCTATTATAACTATTATTGGTGATAACACACTCTATTATAACTATTATTGGTGATAACACACTCTATTATAACTATTATTGGTGATAACACACTCTATTATAACTATTATTGGTGATAACACACTCTATTATAACTATTATTGGTGATAACACACTCTGTTATAACTATTATTGGTGATAACACACTCTATTATAACTATTATTGGTGATAACACACTCTATTATAACTATTATTGGTGATAACACACTCTATTATAACTATTATTGGTGATAACACACTCTATTATAACTATTATTGGTGATAACACACTCTATTATAACTATTATTGGTGATAACACACTCTATTATAACTATTATTGGTGATAACACAACTATTATTGGTATAACTATTATTGGTGATAACACACTCTATTATAACTATTATTGGTGATAACACACTCTATTATAACTATTATTGGTGATAACACACTCTATTATAACTATTATTGGTGATAACACACTCTATTATAACTATTATTGGTGATAACACACTCTATTATAACTATTATTGGTGATAACACACTCTATTATAACTATTATTGGTGATAACACACTCTATTATAACTATTATTGGTGATAACACACTCTATTATAACTATTATTGGTGATAACACACTCTATTATAACTATTATTGGTGATAACACACTCTATTATAACTATTATTGGTGATAACACACTCTATTATAACTATTATTGGTGATAACACACTCTATTATAACTATTATTGGTGATAACACACTATTATAACTATTATTGGTGATAACACACTCTATTATAACTATTATTGGTGATAACACACTCTATTATAACTATTATTGGTGATAACACACTCTATTATAACTATTATTGGTGATAACACACTCTATTATAACTATTATTGGTGATAACACACTCTATTATAACTATTATTGGTGATAACACACTCTATTATAACTATTATTGGTGATAACACACTCTATTATAACTATTATTGGTGATAACACACTCTATTATAACTATTATTGGTGATAACACACTCTATTATAACTATTATTGGTGATAACACACTCTATTATAACTATTATTGGTGATAACACACTCTATTATAACTATTATTGGTGATAACACACTCTATTATAACTATTATTGGTGATAACACACTCTATTATAACTATTATTGGTGATAACACACTCTATTATAACTATTATTGGTGATAACACACTCTATTATAACTATTATTGGTGATAACACACTCTATTATAACTATTATTGGTGATAACACACTCTATTATAACTATTATTGGTGATAACACACTCTATTATAACTATTATTGGTGATAACACACTCTATTATAACTATTATTGGTGATAACACACTCTATTATAACTATTATTGGTGATAACACACTCTATTATAACTATTATTGGTGATAACACACTCTATTATAACTATTATTGGTGATAACACACTCTATTATAACTATTATTGGTGATAACACACTCTATTATAACTATTATTGGTGATAACACACTCTATTATAACTATTATTGGTGATAACACACTCTATTATAACTATTATTGGTGATAACACACTCTATTATAACTATTATTGGTGATAACACACTCTATTATAACTATTATTGGTGATAACACACTCTATTATAACTATTATTGGTGATAACACACTCTATTATAACTATTATTGGTGATAACACACTATTATAACTATTATTGGTGATAACACACTCTATTATAACTATTATTGGTGATAACACACTCTATTATAACTATTATTGGTGATAACACACTCTATTATAACTATTATTGGTGATAACACACTCTATTATAACTATTATTGGTGATAACACACTCTATTATAACTATTATTGGTGATAACACACTCTATTATAACTATTATTGGTGATAACACACTCTATTATAACTATTATTGGTGATAACACACTCTATTATAACTATTATTGGTGATAACACACTCTATTATAACTATTATTGGTGATAACACACTCTATTATAACTATTATTGGTGATAACACACTCTATTATAACTATTATTGGTGATAACACACTCTATTATAACTATTATTGGTGATAACACACTCTATTATAACTATTATTGGTGATAACACACTCTATTATAACTATTATTGGTGATAACACACTCTATTATAACTATTATTGGTGATAACACACTCTATTATAACTATTATTGGTGATAACACACTCTATTATAACTATTATTGGTGATAACACACTCTATTATAACTATTATTGGTGATAACACACTCTATTATAACTATTATTGGTGATAACACACTCTATTATAACTATTATTGGTGATAACACACTCTATTATAACTATTATTGGTGATAACACACTCTATTATAACTATTATTGGTGATAACACACTCTGTTATAACTATTATTGGTGATAACACACTCTATTATAACTATTATTGGTGATAACACACTCTGTTATAACTATTATTGGTGATAACACACTCTATTATAACTATTATTGGTGATAACACACTCTGTTATAACTATTATTGGTGATAACACACTATATTATAACTATTATTGGTGATAACACACTCTATTATAACTATTATTGGTGATAACACACTCTATTATAACTATTATTGGTGATAACACACTCTATTATAACTATTATTGGTGATAACACACTCTATTATAACTATTATTGGTGATAACACACTCTATTATAACTATTATTGGTGATAACACACTCTATTATAACTATTATTGGTGATAACACACTCTATTATAACTATTATTGGTGATAACACACTCTATTATAACTATTATTGGTGATAACACACTATTATAACTATTATTGGTGATAACACACTCTATTATAACTATTATTGGTGATAACACACTATTATAACTATTATTGGTGATAACACACTCTATTATAACTATTATTGGTGATAACACACTCTATTATAACTATTATTGGTGATAACACACTCTATTATAACTATTATTGGTGATAACACACTCTGTTATAACTATTATTGGTGATAACACACTCTATTATAACTATTATTGGTGATAACACACTCTATTATAACTATTATTGGTGATAACACACTCTATTATAACTATTATTGGTGATAACACACTATTATAACTATTATAACTATTATTGGTGATAACACACTCTATTATAACTATTATTGGTGATAACACTCTATTATAACTATTATTGGTGATAACACTCTATTATAACTATTATTGGTGATAACACACTCTATTATAACTATTATTGGTGATAACACACTCTATTATAACTATTATTGGTGATAACACACTCTATTATAACTATTATTGGTGATAACACACTCTATTATAACTATTATTGGTGATAACACACTCTATTATAACTATTATTGGTGATAACACACTCTATTATAACTATTATTGGTGATAACACACTCTATTATAACTATTATTGGTGATAACACACTCTATTATAACTATTATTGGTGATAACACACTCTATTATAACTATTATTGGTGATAACACACTCTATTATAACTATTATTGGTGATAACACACTCTATTATAACTATTATTGGTGATAACATTGGTGATAACACTCTATTATAACTATTATTGGTGATAACACACTCTATTATAACTATTATTGGTGATAACACACTCTATTATAACTATTATTGGTGATAACACACTCTATTATAACTATTATTGGTGATAACACACTCTATTATAACTATTATTGGTGATAACACACTCTATTATAACTATTATTGGTGATAACACACTCTATTATAACTATTATTGGTGATTGGTGATAACACACTCTATTATAACTATTATTGGTGATAACACACTCTATTATAACTATTATTGGTGATAACACACTCTATTATAACTATTATTGGTGATAACACACTCTATTATAACTATTATTGGTGATAACACACTCTATTATAACTATTATTGGTGATAACACACTCTATTATAACTATTATTGGTGATAACACACTCTATTATAACTATTATTGGTGATAACACACTCTATTATAACTATTATTGGTGATAACACACTCTATTATAACTATTATTGGTGATAACACACTCTATTATAACTATTATTGGTGATAACACACTCTATTATAACTATTATTGGTGATAACACACTCTATTATAACTATTATTGGTGATAACACACTCTATTATAACTATTATTGGTGATAACACACTCTATTATAACTATTATTGGTGATAACACACTCTATTATAACTATTATTGGTGATAACACACTCTATTATAACTATTATTGGTGATAACACACTCTATTATAACTATTATTGGTGATAACACACTCTATTATAACTATTATTGGTGATAACACACTCTATTATAACTATTATTGGTGATAACACACTCTATTATAACTATTATTGGTGATAACACACTCTATTATAACTATTATTGGTGATAACACACTCTATTATTATAACTATTATTGGTGATAACACACTCTATTATAACTATTATTGGTGATAACACACTCTATTATAACTATTATTGGTGATAACACACTCTATTATAACTATTATTGGTGATAACACACTCTATTATAACTATTATTGGTGATAACACACTCTATTATAACTATTATTGGTGATAACACACTCTATTATAACTATTATTGGTGATAACACACTCTATTATAACTATTATTGGTGATAACACACTCTATTATAACTATTATTGGTGATAACACACTCTATTATAACTATTATTGGTGATAACACACTCTATTATAACTATTATTGGTGATAACACACTCTATTATAACTATTATTGGTGATAACACACTCTATTATAACTATTATTGGTGATAACACACTCTATTATAACTATTATTGGTGATAACACACTCTATTATAACTATTATTGGTGATAACACACTCTATTATAACTATTATTGGTGATAACACACTCTATTATAACTATTATTGGTGATAACACACTCTGTTATAACTATTATTGGTGATAACACACTCTATTATAACTATTATTGGTGATAACACACTCTATTATAACTATTATTGGTGATAACACACTCTATTATAACTATTATTGGTGATAACACACTCTATTATAACTATTATTGGTGATAACACACTCTATTATAACTATTATTGGTGATAACACACTCTATTATAACTATTATTGGTGATAACACACTCTATTATAACTATTATTGGTGATAACACACTCTATTATAACTATTATTGGTGATAACACACTCTATTATAACTATTATTGGTGATAACACACTATTATAACTATTATTGGTGATAACACACTCTATTATAACTATTATTGGTGATAACACACTCTATTATAACTATTATTGGTGATAACACACTCTATTATAACTATTATTGGTGATAACACACTCTATTATAACTATTATTGGTGATAACACACTCTATTATAACTATTATTGGTGATAACACACTCTATTATAACTATTATTGGTGATAACACACTCTATTATAACTATTATTGGTGATAACACACTCTATTATAACTATTATTGGTGATAACACACTCTATTATAACTATTATTGGTGATAACACACTCTATTATAACTATTATTGGTGATAACACACTCTATTATAACTATTATTGGTGATAACACACTCTATTATAACTATTATTGGTGATAACACACTCTATTATAACTATTATTGGTGATAACACACTCTATTATAACTATTATTGGTGATAACACACTCTATTATAACTATTATTGGTGATAACACACTCTATTATAACTATTATTGGTGATAACACACTCTATTATAACTATTATTGGTGATAACACACTCTATTATAACTATTATTGGTGATAACACACTCTATTATAACTATTATTGGTGATAACACACTCTATTATAACTATTATTGGTGATAACACACTCTATTATAACTATTATTGGTGATAACACACTCTATTATAACTATTATTGGTGATAACACACTCTATTATAACTATTATTGGTGATAACACACTCTATTATAACTATTATTGGTGATAACACACTCTATTATAACTATTATTGGTGATAACACACTCTATTATAACTATTATTGGTGATAACACACTCTATTATAACTATTATTGGTGATAACACACTCTATTATAACTATTATTGGTGATAACACACTCTATTATAACTATTATTGGTGATAACACACTCTATTATAACTATTATTGGTGATAACACACTCTATTATAACTATTATTGGTGATAACACACTCTATTATAACTATTATTGGTGATAACACACTCTATTATAACTATTATTGGTGATAACACACTCTATTATAACTATTATTGGTGATAACACACTCTATTATAACTATTATTGGTGATAACACACTCTATTATAACTATTATTGGTGATAACACACTCTATTATAACTATTATTGGTGATAACACACTATAACTATTATAACTATTATTGGTGATAACTCTATTATAACTATTATTGGTGATAACACACTCTATTATAACTATTATTGGTGATAACACACTCTATTATAACTATTATTGGTGATAACACACTCTATTATAACTATTATTGGTGATAACACACTCTATTATAACTATTATTGGTGATAACACACTCTATTATAACTATTATTGGTGATAACACACTCTATTATAACTATTATTGGTGATAACACACTCTATTATAACTATTATTGGTGATAACACACTATTATAACTATTATTGGTGATAACACACTCTATTATAACTATTATTGGTGATAACACACTCTATTATAACTATTATTGGTGATAACACACTCTATTATAACTATTATTGGTGATAACACACTCTATTATAACTATTATTGGTGATAACACACACACTCTATTATAACTATTATTGGTGATAACACACTATTATAACTATTATTGGTGATAACACACTCTATTATAACTATTATTGGTGATAACACACTCTATTATAACTATTATTGGTGATAACACACTCTATTATAACTATTATTGGTGATAACACACTCTATTATAACTATTATTGGTGATAACACACTCTATTATAACTATTATTGGTGATAACACACTCTATTATAACTATTATTGGTGATAACACACTCTATTATAACTATTATTGGTGATAACACACTCTATTATAACTATTATTGGTGATAACACACTCTATTATAACTATTATTGGTGATAACACACTCTATTATAACTATTATTGGTGATAACACACTCTATTATAACTATTATTGGTGATAACACACTCTATTATAACTATTATTGGTGATAACACACTATTATAACTATTATTGGTGATAACACACTCTATTATAACTATTATTGGTGATAACACACTCTATTATAACTATTATTGGTGATAACACACTCTATTATAACTATTATTGGTGATAACACACTCTATTATAACTATTATTGGTGATAACACACTCTATTATAACTATTATTGGTGATAACACACTCTATTATAACTATTATTGGTGATAACACACTCTATTATAACTATTATTGGTGATAACACACTCTATTATAACTATTATTGGTGATAACACACTCTATTATAACTATTATTGGTGATAACACACTCTATTATAACTATTATTGGTGATAACACACTCTATTATAACTATTATTGGTGATAACACACTCTATTATAACTATTATTGGTGATAACACACTCTATTATAACTATTATTGGTGATAACACACTCTATTATAACTATTATTGGTGATAACACACTCTATTATAACTATTATTGGTGATAACACACTCTATTATAACTATTATTGGTGATAACACACTCTATTATAACTATTATTGGTGATAACACACTCTATTATAACTATTATTGGTGATAACACACTCTATTATAACTATTATTGGTGATAACACACTCTATTATAACTATTATTGGTGATAACACACTCTATTATAACTATTATTGGTGATAACACACTCTATTATAACTATTATTGGTGATAACACACTCTATTATAACTATTATTGGTGATAACACACTCTATTATAACTATTATTGGTGATAACACACTCTATTATAACTATTATTGGTGATAACACACTCTATTATAACTATTATTGGTGATAACACACTCTATTATAACTATTATTGGTGATAACACACTCTATTATAACTATTATTGGTGATAACACACTCTATTATAACTATTATTGGTGATAACACACTCTATTATAACTATTATTGGTGATAACACACTCTATTATAACTATTATTGGTGATAACACACTCTATTATAACTATTATTGGTGATAACACACTCTATTATAACTATTATTGGTGATAACACACTCTATTATAACTATTATTGGTGATAACACACTCTATTATAACTATTATTGGTGATAACACACTCTATTATAACTATTATTGGTGATAACACACTCTATTATAACTATTATTGGTGATAACACACTCTATTATAACTATTATTGGTGATAACACACTCTATTATAACTATTATTGGTGATAACACACTCTATTATAACTATTATTGGTGATAACACACTCTATTATAACTATTATTGGTGATAACACACTCTATTATAACTATTATTGGTGATAACACACTCTATTATAACTATTATTGGTGATAACACACTCTATTATAACTATTATTGGTGATAACACACTCTATTATAACTATTATTGGTGATAACACACTCTATTATAACTATTATTGGTGATAACACACTCTATTATAACTATTATTGGTGATAACACACTCTATTATAACTATTATTGGTGATAACACACTCTATTATAACTATTATTGGTGATAACACACTCTATTATAACTATTATTGGTGATAACACACTCTATTATAACTATTATTGGTGATAACACACTCTATTATAACTATTATTGGTGATAACACACTCTATTATAACTATTATTGGTGATAACACACTCTATTATAACTATTATTGGTGATAACACACTCTATTATAACTATTATTGGTGATAACACACTCTATTATAACTATTATTGGTGATAACACACTCTATTATAACTATTATTGGTGATAACACACTCTATTATAACTATTATTGGTGATAACACACTCTATTATAACTATTATTGGTGATAACACACTCTATTATAACTATTATTGGTGATAACACACTCTATTATAACTATTATTGGTGATAACACACTCTGTTATAACTATTATTGGTGATAACACACTCTATTATAACTATTATTGGTGATAACACACTCTATTATAACTATTATTGGTGATAACACACTCTATTATAACTATTATTGGTGATAACACACTCTATTATAACTATTATTGGTGATAACACACTCTATTATAACTATTATTGGTGATAACACACTCTATTATAACTATTATTGGTGATAACACACTCTATTATAACTATTATTGGTGATAACACACTCTATTATAACTATTATTGGTGATAACACACTCTATTATAACTATTATTGGTGATAACACACTCTATTATAACTATTATTGGTGATAACACACTCTATTATAACTATTATTGGTGATAACACACTCTATTATAACTATTATTGGTGATAACACACTCTATTATAACTATTATTGGTGATAACACACTCTATTATAACTATTATTGGTGATAACACACTCTATTATAACTATTATTGGTGATAACACACTCTATTATAACTATTATTGGTGATAACACACTCTATTATAACTATTATTGGTGATAACACACTCTATTATAACTATTATTGGTGATAACACACTCTATTATAACTATTATTGGTGATAACACACTCTATTATAACTATTATTGGTGATAACACACTCTATTATAACTATTATTGGTGATAACACACTCTATTATAACTATTATTGGTGATAACACACTCTATTATAACTATTATTGGTGATAACACACTCTATTATAACTATTATTGGTGATAACACACTCTATTATAACTATTATTGGTGATAACACACTCTATTATAACTATTATTGGTGATAACACACTCTATTATAACTATTATTGGTGATAACACACTCTATTATAACTATTATTGGTGATAACACACTCTATTATAACTATTATTGGTGATAACACACTCTATTATAACTATTATTGGTGATAACACACTCTATTATAACTATTATTGGTGATAACACACTCTATTATAACTATTATTGGTGATAACACACTCTATTATAACTATTATTGGTGATAACACACTCTATTATAACTATTATTGGTGATAACACACTCTATTATAACTATTATTGGTGATAACACACTCTATTATAACTATTATTGGTGATAACACACTCTATTATAACTATTATTGGTGATAACACACTCTATTATAACTATTATTGGTGATAACACACTCTATTATAACTATTATTGGTGATAACACACTCTATTATAACTATTATTGGTGATAACACACTCTATTATAACTATTATTGGTGATAACACACTCTATTATAACTATTATTGGTGATAACACACTCTATTATAACTATTATTGGTGATAACACACTCTATTATAACTATTATTGGTGATAACACACTCTATTATAACTATTATTGGTGATAACACACTATATTATAACTATTATTGGTGATAACACACTCTATTATAACTATTATTGGTGATAACACACTCTATTATAACTATTATTGGTGATAACACACTCTATTATAACTATTATTGGTGATAACACACTCTATTATAACTATTATTGGTGATAACACACTCTATTATAACTATTATTGGTGATAACACACTCTATTATAACTATTATTGGTGATAACACACTCTATTATAACTATTATTGGTGATAACACACTCTATTATAACTATTATTGGTGATAACACACTCTATTATAACTATTATTGGTGATAACACACTCTATTATAACTATTATTGGTGATAACACACTCTATTATAACTATTATTGGTGATAACACACTCTATTATAACTATTATTGGTGATAACACACTCTATTATAACTATTATTGGTGATAACACACTCTATTATAACTATTATTGGTGATAACACACTCTATTATAACTATTATTGGTGATAACACACTCTATTATAACTATTATTGGTGATAACACACTCTATTATAACTATTATTGGTGATAACACACTCTATTATAACTATTATTGGTGATAACACACTCTATTATAACTATTATTGGTGATAACACACTCTATTATAACTATTATTGGTGATAACACACTCTATTATAACTATTATTGGTGATAACACACTCTATTATAACTATTATTGGTGATAACACACTCTATTATAACTATTATTGGTGATAACACACTCTATTATAACTATTATTGGTGATAACACACTCTATTATAACTATTATTGGTGATAACACACTCTATTATAACTATTATTGGTGATAACACACTCTATTATAACTATTATTGGTGATAACACACTATTATAACTATTATTGGTGATAACACACTCTATTATAACTATTATTGGTGATAACACACTCTATTATAACTATTATTGGTGATAACACACTCTATTATAACTATTATTGGTGATAACACACACTATTATAACTATTATTGGTGATAAACACACTCTATTATAACTATTATTGGTGATAACACACTCTATTATAACTATTATTGGTGATAACACACTCTATTATAACTATTATTGGTGATAACACACTCTATTATAACTATTATTGGTGATAACACACTCTATTATAACTATTATTGGTGATAACACACTCTATTATAACTATTATTGGTGATAACACACTCTATTATAACTATTATTGGTGATAACACACTCTATTATAACTATTATTGGTGATAACACACTCTATTATAACTATTATTGGTGATAACACACTCTATTATAACTATTATTGGTGATAACACACTCTATTATAACTATTATTGGTGATAACACACTCTATTATAACTATTATTGGTGATAACACACTCTATTATAACTATTATTGGTGATAACACACTCTATTATAACTATTATTGGTGATAACACACTCTATTATAACTATTATTGGTGATAACACACTCTATTATAACTATTATTGGTGATAACACACTCTATTATAACTATTATTGGTGATAACACACTCTATTATAACTATTATTGGTGATAACACACTCTATTATAACTATTATTGGTGATAACACACTCTATTATAACTATTATTGGTGATAACACACTCTATTATAACTATTATTGGTGATAACACACTCTATTATAACTATTATTGGTGATAACACACTCTATTATAACTATTATTGGTGATAACACACTCTATTATAACTATTATTGGTGATAACACACTCTATTATAACTATTATTGGTGATAACACACTCTATTATAACTATTATTGGTGATAACACACTCTATTATAACTATTATTGGTGATAACACACTCTATTATAACTATTATTGGTGATAACACACCTATTATAACTATTATTGGTGATAACACACTCTATTATAACTATTATTGGTGATAACACACTCTATTATAACTATTATTGGTGATAACACACTCTATTATAACTATTATTGGTGATAACACACTCTATTATAACTATTATTGGTGATAACACACTCTATTATAACTATTATTGGTGATAACACACTCTATTATAACTATTATTGGTGATAACACACTCTATTATAACTATTATTGGTGATAACACACTCTATTATAACTATTATTGGTGATAACACACTCTATTATAACTATTATTGGTGATAACACACTATATTATAACTATTATTGGTGATAACACACTCTATTATAACTATTATTGGTGATAACACACTCTATTATAACTATTATTGGTGATAACACACTCTATTATAACTATTATTGGTGATAACACACTCTATTATAACTATTATTGGTGATAACACACTCTATTATAACTATTATTGGTGATAACACACTATATTATAACTATTATTGGTGATAACACACTATATTATAACTATTATTGGTGATAACACACTCTATTATAACTATTATTGGTGATAACACACTCTATTATAACTATTATTGGTGATAACACACTCTATTATAACTATTATTGGTGATAAACACACTGTTATAACTATTATTGGTGATAACACACTCTATTATAACTATTATTGGTGATAACACACTCTATTATAACTATTATTGGTGATAACACACTCTATTATAACTATTATTGGTGATAACACACTCTATTATAACTATTATTGGTGATAACACACTCTATTATAACTATTATTGGTGATAACACACTCTATTATAACTATTATTGGTGATAA
The DNA here is from genome assembly GCF_004210375.1 of Tachypleus tridentatus. Taxonomy (NCBI): domain Eukaryota; kingdom Metazoa; phylum Arthropoda; class Merostomata; order Xiphosura; family Limulidae; genus Tachypleus; species Tachypleus tridentatus. Next base: position 61,106,106 of record NC_134827.1, read on the forward strand.
CACACCTATTATAACTATTATTGGTGATAACACACTCTATTATAACTATTATTGGTGATAACACACTCTATTATAACTATTATTGGTGATAACACACTCTATTATAACTATTATTGGTGATAACACACTCTAGTATAACTATTATTGGTGATACACACTCTATTATAACTATTACTGGTGATAACACACTCTATTATAACTATTATTGGTGATAACACACTCTATTATAACTATTATTGGTGATAACACACTCTATTATAACTATTATTGGTGATAACACACTCTGTTATAACTATTATTGGTGATAACACACTCTATTATAACTATTATTGGTGATAACACACTCTATTATAACTATTATTGGTGATAACACACTCTATTATAACTATTATTGGTGATAAACACACTCTATTATAACTATTATTGGTGATAACACACTCTATTATAACTATTATTGGTGATAACACACTCTATTATAACTATTATTGGTGATAACACACTCTATTATAACTATTATTGGTGATAACACACTCTATTATAACTATTATTGGTGATAACACACTCTATTATAACTATTATTGGTGATAACACACTCTATTATAACTATTATTGGTGATAACACACTCTATTATAACTATTATTGGTGATAACACACTCTATTATAACTATTATTGGTGATAACACACTCTATTATAACTATTATTGGTGATAACACACTCTATTATAACTATTATTGGTGATAACACACTCTATTATAACTATTATTGGTGATAACACACTCTATTATAACTATTATTGGTGATAACACACTCTATTATAACTATTATTGGTGATAACACACTCTATTATAACTATTATTGGTGATACACACTCTATTATAACTATTGCTGGTGATAACACACTCTATTATAACTATTATTGGTGATAACACACTCTATTATAACTATTAATGGTGATAACACACTCTATTATAACTATTATTGGTGATAACACACTCTATTATAACTATTATTGGTGATAACACACTCTATTATAACTATTATTGGTGATAACACACTCTATTATAACTATTATTGGTGATAACACACTCTATTATAACTATTATTGGTGATAACACACTCTATTATAACTATTATTGGTGATAACACACTCTATTATAACTATTATTGGTGATAACACACTCTATTATAACTATTATTGGTGATAACACACTCTATTATAACTATTATTGGTGATAACACACTCTATTATAACTATTATTGGTGATAACACACTCTATTATAACTATTATTGGTGATAACACACTCTATTATAACTATTATTGGTGATAACACACTCTATTATAACTATTATTGGTGATAACACACTCTATTATAACTATTATTGGTGATAACACACTCTATTATAACTATTATTGGTGATAACACACTCTATTATAACTATTATTGGTGATAACACACTCTATTATAACTATTATTGGTGATAACACACTCTATTATAACTATTATTGGTGATAACACACTCTGTTATAACTATTATTGGTGATAACACACTATTATTGGTGATAACACACTCTGTTATAACTATTATTGGTGATAACACACTCTATTATAACTATTATTGGTGATAACACACTCTATTATAACTATTATTGGTGATAACACACTCTATTATAACTATTATTGGTGATAACACACTCTATTATAACTATTATTGGTGATAACACACTCTATTATAACTATTATTGGTGATAACACACTCTATTATAACTATTATTGGTGATAACACACTCTATTATAACTATTATTGGTGATAACACACTCTATTATAACTATTATTGGTGATAACACACTCTATTATAACTATTATTGGTGATAACACACTCTATTATAACTATTATTGGTGATAACACACTCTATTATAACTATTATTGGTGATAACACACTCTATTATAACTATTATTGGTGATAACACACTCTATTATAACTATTATTGGTGATAACACACTCTATTATAACTATTATTGGTGATAACACACTCTATTATAACTATTATTGGTGATAACACACTCTATTATAACTATTATTGGTGATAACACACTCTATTATAACTATTATTGGTGATAACACACTCTATTATAACTATTATTGGTGATAACACACTCTATTATAACTATTATTGGTGATAACACACTCTGTTATAACTATTATTGGTGATAACACACTCTATTATAACTATTATTGGTGATAACACACTCTATTATAACTATTATTGGTGATAACACACTCTATTATAACTATTATTGGTGATACACACTCTATTATAACTATTACTGGTGATAACACACTCTATTATAACTATTATTGGTGATAACACACCTCATTATAACTATTATTGGTAAATAACACACTATATTATTATACTATTATTGGTGATAACACACTCTGTTATAACTATTATTGGTGATAACACACTCTATTATAACTATTATTGGTGATAACACACTCTATTATAACTATTATTGGTGATAACACACTCTGTTATAACTATTATTGGTGATAACACACTCTATTATAACTATTATTGGTGATAACACACTCTATTATAACTATTATTGGTGATAACACACTCTATTATAACTATTATTGGTGATACACACTCTATTATAACTATTACTGGTGATAACACACTCTATTATAACTATTATTGGTGATAACACACTCTATTATAACTATTATTGGTGATAACACACTCTATTTATAACTATTATTGGTGATGTAAACACACTCTATTATAACTATTATTGGTGATAACACACTCTATTATAACTATTATTGGTGATAACACACTCTGTTATAACTATTATTGGTGATAACACACTATTATAACTATTATTGGGTGATAACACACTCTATTATAACTATTATTGGTGATTGAACACACTATATTATAACTATTATTGGATGATAACACTCTGTTATAACTATTATTGGTGATAACACACTCTATTATAACTATTATTGGTGATAACACACTCTATTATAACTATTATTGGTGATAACACACCCTATTATAACTATTATTGGTGATAACACACTCTATTATAACTATTATTGGTGATAACACACTCTGTTATAACTATTATTGGTGATAACACACTATTATAACTATTATTGGTGATAACACATTATTATAACTATTATTGGTGATAACACACTCTAGTATAACTATTATTGGTGATACACACTCTATTATAACTATTACTGGTGATAACACACTCTATTATAACTATTATTGGTGATAACACACTCTATTATAACTATTATTGGTGATAACACACTCTATTATAACTATTATTGGTGATAACACACTCTATTATAACTATTATTGGTGATAACACACTCTATTATAACTATTATTGGTGATAACACACTTTCATTATAACTATTATTGGTGATAACACAATCTATTATAACTATTATTGGTGATAACACTCTATTATAACTATTATTGGTGATAACACACTCTATTATAACTATTATTGGTGATAAATACACATTGGTGATAAACACACTCTATTATAACTATTGGTGATAACACACTACTTATTATAACTATTATTGGTGATAACACACTATTATAACTATTGGTGATAACACACTCTATTATAACTATTATTGGTGATAACACACTCTATTATAACTATTATTGGTGATAACACACTCTATTATAACTATTATTGGTGATAACACACTCTATTATAACTATTATTGGTTGATAACACACTCTATTATAACTATTATTGGTGATAACACTTCTGTATTATAACTATTATTGGTGATAACACACTCTATTATAACTATTATTGGTGATAACACACTCTATTATAACTATTATTGGTGATAACACACTCTATTATAACTATTATTATTGGTGATAACACACTCTATTATAACTATTATTGGTGATAACACACTCTGTTATAACTATTATTGGTGATAACACTCTATTATAACTATTATTGGTGATAACACACTCTATTATAACTATTATTGGTGATGTACACACTCTATTATAACTATTATTGGTGATAACACACTCTATTATAACTATTATTGGTGATAACACACTCTATTATAACTATTATTGGTGATAACACACTCTATTATAACTATTATTGGTGATAACACACTCTATTATAACTATTATTGGTGATAACACACTCTATTATAACTATTATTGGTGATAACACGCTCTATTATAACTATTATTGGTGATAACACACTCTATTATAACTATTATTGGTGATAACACACTCTATTATAACTATTATTGGTGATAACACACTCTATTATAACTATTATTGGTGATAACACACTCTATTATAACTATTATTGGTGATAACACACTCTATTATAACTATTAGTGATAACACACTATTATAACTATTATTGGTGATAACACACTCTATTATAACTATTATTGGTGATAACACACTCTATTATAACTATTATTGATAAATACACTCTATTATAACTATTATTGGTGATAACACACTCTATTATAACTATTATTGGTGATAACACACTCTATTATAACTATTATTGGTGATAACACACCTCTATTATAACTATTATTGGTGATAACACACTCTATTATAACTATTATTGGTGATAACACACTCTATTATAACTATTATTGGTGATAACACACTCTATTATAACTATTATTGGTGATAACACACTCTATTATAACTATTATTGGTGATAACACACTCTATTATAACTATTATTGGTGATAAATACACTCTATTATAACTATTATTGGTGATAACACACTCTATTATAACTATTATTGGTGATAACACACTCTATTATAACTATTATTGGTGATAACACACACTATTATAACTATTATTGGTGATAACACACTCTATTATAACTATTATTGGTGATAACACACTCTATTATAACTATTATTGGTGATAACACACTCTATTATAACTATTATTGGTGATAACACACTCTATTATAACTATTATTGGTGATAACACACTCTATTATAACTATTATTGGTGATAACACACTCTGTTATAACTATTATTGGTGATAACACACTCTATTATAACTATTATTGGTGATAACACACTCTGTTATAACTATTATTGGTGATAACTTACACCTCGTATTATAACTATTATTGGTGATAACACTCTATTATAACTATTATTGGTGATAACACACTCTATTATAACTATTATTGGTGATAACACACTCTAGTATAACTATTATTGGTGATACACACTCTATTATAACTATTACTGGTGATAACACACTCTATTATAACTATTATTGGTGATAACTCACTCTCTATTATAACTATTGGTGGTAACACACTCTTGCATTATAACTATTATTGGTGATACACACTACTATTATAACTATTATTGGTGATAACACACTCTATTATAACTATTATTGGTGATAACACACTCTATTATAACTATTATTGGTGATAACATGCACTCTATTATAACTATTATTGGTGATAATACTGGTTGATTATAACTCTATTATAACTATTGGTGATAATACACTCTATTATAACTATTATTGGTGATACCTATTATAACTACACACTCTATTATAACTATTATTGGTGATGTACACACCTCTATTATAACTATTATTGGTGATAACACACTCTATTATAACTATTATTGGTGATAACACACTCTATTATAACTATTATTGGTGATAACACACTTCTATTATAACTATTATTGGTGATAACACACTATTATAACTATTATTGGTGATAAATACACTCTATTATAACTATTATTGGTGATAACACACCTATTATAACTATTATTGGTGATAACACACTCTATTATAACTATTATTGGTGATAACACACTCTATTATAACTATTATCATTGGTGATAGACACACTCTATTATAACTATTATTGGTGATAACACACTCTATTATAACTATTATTGGTGATAACACACTCTATTATAACTATTATTGGTGATAACACACTCTGTTATAACTATTATTGGTGATAACACACACTCTATTATAACTATTATTGGTGATAACACACTATTATAACTATTATTGGTGATAACACACTCTATTATAACTATTATTGGTTTGATAACACACTCTATTATAACTATTATTGGTGATATACACACTCTATTATAACTATTATTGGTGATAACACACCTTATTATTGGTGATAACACACTCTATTATAACTATTATTGGTGATAACACACTCTATTATAACTATTATTGGTGATAACACACTCTATTATAACTATTATTGGTGATAACACACTCTATTATAACTATTATTGGTGATAACACACTCTATTATAACTATTATTGGTGATAACACACTTATTATAACTATTATTGGTTGATAACACACTATATTATAATACTATTATTGGTGATAACACACTCTATTATAACTATTATTGGTGATAACACACTCTATTATAACTATTATTGGTGATAACACACTCTATTATAACTATTATTGGTGATAACACACTCTATTATAACTATTATTGGTGATAACACACTATATTATAACTATTATTGGTGATAACACACTCTATTATAACTATTATTGGTGATAACACACTCTATTATAACTATTATTGGTGATAACACACTCTATTATAACTATTATTGGTGATAACACACTTTATTATAACTATTATTGGTGATAACACACTCTATTATAATAACTATTATTGGTGATAACACACTCTATTATAACTATTATTGGTGATAACACACTCTATTATAACTATTATTGGTGATAACACACTCTATTATAACTATTATTGGTGATAACACACTCTATTATAACTATTATTGGTGATAACACACACTATTATAACTATTATTATTCGATAACACACTCTATTATAACTATTATTGGTGATAACACACTCTGTTATAACTATTATTGGTGATAACACACCTATTATAACTATTATTGGTGATAACACACACTATTATAACTATTATTGGTGATAACACACTCTATTATAACTATTATTGGTGATAACACACTCTATTATAACTATTATTGGTGATAACACACTATATTATAACTATTATTGGTGATAACACACTCTATTATAACTATTATTGGTGATAACACACCTATTATAACTATCTATTATAACTATTATTGGTGATACACACTCTATTATAACTATTATTGGTTGATAACACACTCTATTATAACTATTATTGGTGATAACACACTCTATTATAACTATTATTGGTGATAACACACTATATTATAACACACTCTATTATTGGTGATAACACACTCTATTATAACTATTATTGGTGATAACACACTCTATTATAACTATTATTGGTGATAACACACTCTATTATAACTATTATTGGTGATAAACACACTCTATTATAACTATTATTGGTGATAACACACTCTATTATAACTATTATTGGTGATAACACACTCTATTATAACTATTATTGGTGGATAACACACTCTGTTATAACTATTATTGGTGATAACACACTCTATTATAACTATTATTGGTGATAACACACTCTGTTATAACTATTATTGGTGATAACACACTCTATTATAACTATTATTGGTGATAACACACTCTATTATAACTATTATTGGTGATAACACACTCTATTATAACTATTATTGGTGATAACACACTCTATTATAACTATTATTGGTCGATAACACACTCTATTATAACTATTATTGGTGATAACACACTCTATTATAACTATTATTGGTGATAACACACTCTATTATAACTATTATTGGTGATGATGTACTCTGTTATAACTATTATTGGTTGATAACACACTCTGTTATAACTATTATTGGTAATGATAATACACTGTTATAACTAAGGCGCACATTATTGATAACACACTCTATGATAACTATTATTGGTCACGTAAATAACTATATTATAAATTCTGGCTTTTGTGATAAATACACTCTCCTGCTACATAACTATTATTGAATTTGATAACACACTATATTATAACTATTATTGGTGATAACACACTCTGTTATAACCATTATTGGTGATAACACTCTCTGTTATACTATTGGTTGATGACACACTCTATGTTATAATTATTATTGGTGATAACACACTCTATTATAACTATTATTGGTGATATTTTGCTCTGTTATAACTATTATTGGTTGGTGTAACACACTCTATTATAACTATTATTGGTTGTAACACTCTATTATTATAACTATTATTGGTGATAAACACACTCTATTATAACTATTATTATTGGTTGATAAATACACTCTATTATAACTATTATTGGTGATAACACACTCTGTTATAACTATTTATTGGTGATAACACACTCTGTTATAACTATTATTGGTGATGTAACACACTGTTATAACTATTATTGGTGATAACACACTCTATTATAACTATTATTGGTTGTAACACACTATATTATAACTATTATTGGTGATAACACACACTCTGTTATAACTATTATTGGTGATAACACACTCTATTATACTTCTGTACAGATTTGAATACACCCTCTATTATATAACTATTATTGGTGATGCTTACTTGCTGCTGGTATAACTATTATTGGTGATAACACACTCTATTATAACTATTGGTATTGGTGATGCTTACACTTTCTGTTATAACTATTATTGGTGATAACTTACACTATTATAACTATTATTGGTGATAACACACTCTATTATAACTATTATTGGTGATAAATAATAATTATAGTATAACTATTATTGGTGATAACACACCCTTATTATAACTATTACTGGTGATAACACACTCTATTATAACTATTATTGGTGATAAATACACTCTGTTATAACTATTATTATTGGTGATAACACACTCTGTTATAACTATTATTGGTGATAACACTCTATTATAACTATTATTGGGTGATAACACACTCTATTATAACTATTATTGGTTCGTAACAACACTATATTATAACTATTATTGGTGATAACACTCTACTAAGATACATGTATTACATCATGAAAATTTTATTATTGGTGCAAACACACTCATTATTATAACGCTATTGTGATAACACACTTTCTATTATAACTATTATTGGTGATAACACACTCTGTTATATAACTATTGGCTGGTGATAACACACTCTATTATAACTATTATTGGTGATAAATACACCCTATTATAACTATTATTGGTGATAACGCACTCTATTATAACTACTATTGGTGATAACACACTCTATTATAACTATTATTGGTGATAACACACTCTATTATAACTATTATTGGTGAGTACACACTCTATTATAACTATTATTGGTGATAACACACTTAAATTATAACTATTATTGGTGATAACACACTCTATTATAACTATTATTGGTGATAACACACTCTGTTATAACCATTATTGGTGATAACACACTCTATTATAACTATTATTGGTGATAACACACTCTATTATAACTATTATTGGTTGATAACACTCTTCTATTATAACTATTGGTGGTGATAACACACTCTATTATAACTATTATTGGTGATAAACACACTCTATTATAACTATTATTGGTGATAACACACTCTATTATAACTATTATTGGTGATAACACACTCTATTATAACTATTATTGGTGAGATAAATAATATTCCTGTTATAACTATATTATTATTGGAGATAACACACTCTATTATAACTATTATTGGTGATAACTTACACTCTATTATTATAACTATTATTGGTGATAACACACTCTATTATAACTATTATTGGTTGATAACACACTCTATTATAACTATTATTGTTGATATACACACTCTATTATAACTATTGGTGGTGATAAACACACCTATTATAACTATTATTGGTGATAACACACTCTATTATATATTACTGAGATGTACACTCTGTTATATATTATTAATTGATAACACTTCTATTATAAACTATTATTGGTGATAACACACTCTATCTATTATAACTAATATTGGTGATAACACACTCTATTATAACTATTATTGGTGATAACACACTCTATTATAACTATTATTGGTGATAACACACTCTATTATAACTATTATTGGTGATAACACTCTATTATAACTATTATTGGTGATAATAATACCCCATTATAACCATTATTGGTGATAACATTACCCCTATTATAACTACATATTGGTGATAACTTACTCTATTATAACTATTGGTGGTGATAATACACTATATTATATAACTATTATTGGTGATAACACACTCTATTATAACTATTATTGGTGATAACACACCCCTGTTATTATAACTATTATTGGTGATAACAATAACACCTATTATAACTATTATTGGTTGATAACACACTCTGTTATAACTATTATTGGTGATAACACACTCTATTATAACTATTGCTGGTTGATAAAACACACTCTATTATAACTATTATTATTGGTGATAACACACTCTATTATAACTATTGATGGTGATAACACACTCCTATTATAACTATTATTGGTGATAACACACTCTATTATAACTATTACCGGTGATAACACACTCTATTATAACTATTATTGGTGATAACACACTCTGTTATAACTATTATTGGTGATAACACACTATATTATAACATATTATTGGTGATAACACACTCTATTATAACTATTATTGGTGATAACACACTCTATTATAACTATTGGTGGGTAAATAATACATTATGTTATAAACTATTATTGGTTGATAACATACCCCTATAACTGCCATTATTGGTGATAACACACTATATTATAACTATTATTGAGGATAAATAATACACACTCTGTTATAACTACTATTGGTGATAACACACTCCTGTTATAACTATTATTGGTGATAACACACTCTATTATAACTATTATTGGTTGATAACACACTCTATTATAACTATTGCTGGTGATACCACACTCTATTATAACTATTGATTGGTGATAACACACTCTATTATAACTATTATTGGTGATAACACACTCTGTTATAACTATAACTTATTGGTAACACACTCTGTTATAACTATTATTGAGGGTGATACACTTCAAGTTATAACTAATTATTATTGGTGATAACACTGCTCTATTATAACTATTATTGGTGATAACACATTCTATTATGGGGCATATTGACAGAACAACACTCTATATTATAACTATTATTGGTGATAAATACACTCTATTATAACTATTATTGGTGATATAACACTCTGTATTATAACTATTATTGGTGATAACACAATCTATTATAACTATTACTGGTGATAAATAACACCCCTATATATAACTATTATTGGTGGATAACACACTCTATTATAACTATTATTGGTGATAACACACTCTATTATAACTATTATTGGTGATCGCACAATCTACTGGTGATAACTATCTATTGCATACCCAACTGTTACAGATAACACACTCTATTATAACTATTACTGGTGAAACCACATTAGGTAATAACACACTCTATTATAACTATTATTGGTGATAACTCACTCTATTATAACTATTATTGGTGATTAACACACTCTGTTATAACTATTATTAATTTGATATTACACTATTATAACTATTATTGGTGATAACACACCCCATTATTATAACTATTAGTGATAACACACTCTATTATAACTATTATTGGTGATACAATAATTTACAGAAACTATAACTGGTGGAAACTTTTATCTGTTATATAACTATTATTGGTGATACCACTCTATTATAACTACTATTGGTGATAATTCACTGTATTATACCTATTATTGGTGATAAATACACTCTATTATAACTATTATTGGTGATAACACACTCTGTTATAACTATTATTGGTGATAACACACTCTATTATAAATATTATTGGTGATAACACACCTTCTGTTATAACTATTATTGGTGATAACACACTCTGTTATAACTATTATTGGTGATAACACTGCATTATTACTATTATTGGTTGATAACACACTATATTATAACTATTATGGTTCGTAACACACTATATTATAACTATTATTGGTGATTACCGCACTCTGTTATAACTATTATTGGTGATAAAACTCCCTATTATAACTATTATTGGTGATAACACACTCTGTATTATAACCATTATTGGTGATAACACAACTCTATTATAACTATTATTGGTGATAACACACACTATTATAAATTATTATTGGTGATAACACACTCTATTATAACTATTATTGGTGATAAATCTCACTGTTATAACTATTATTGGTGATAACTTACACTCTCTATTATATACTATTGGTGATAAATAATACTTTCTAGTATAACTAATATTGGTGATAACACACTCTATTATAACTATTATGGTTGATAACACACTCTATTATAACTATTATTGGTGTAACTGCCTGTAATTGTTAACTATTATTGGTGATTAACTTGCACTCTGTTATAACTATTATTGGTTGATATACACTCTATTATAACTATTATTTGATAACACTCTATTATAACTATTGGTTGATAACACACTCTATTATAACTATTATTGAGATAACACACTCTATTATAACTATTATTGGTGATAACACACTATTATAACTATTATTGGTGATAACACACTCTATTATAACTATTATTGGTGTAACACACTCTATTATAACTATTATTGGTGATAACACACTCTGTTATAACTATTATTGGTTGATAACACTTATTATAACTATTATTGGTGATAACGCTCTCTATTATAACTATTATTGAATTAACACACTCTATTATAACTATTATTGGTGATAACACACTCTATTATAACTATTATTGGTTAACACACTCTATTATAACTATTATTGGTGATAACACACTCTATTATAACTATTATTGGTGATAACACACTCTATTATAACTATTATTGGTGATAACACACTCTATTATAACTATTATTGGTGATAACACACTCTATTATAACTATTATTGGTGATAACACACTCTATTATAACTATTATTGGTGATAACACACTCTATTATAACTATTATTGGTGATAACACACTCTATTATAACTATTATTGGTGATAACACACTCTATTATAACTATTATTGGTGATAACACACTCTATTATAACTATTATTGGTGATAACACACTCTATTATAACTATTATTGGTGATAACACACTCTATTATAACTATTATTGGTGATAACACACTCTATTATAACTATTATTGGTGATAACACACTCTATTATAACTATTATTGGTGATAACACACTATTATAACTATTATTGGTGATAACACACTCTATTATAACTATTATTGGTGATAACACACTCTATTATAACTATTATTGGTGATAACACACTCTATTATAACTATTATTGGTGATAACACACTCTATTATAACTATTATTGGTGATAACACACTCTATTATAACTATTATTGGTGATAACACACTCTATTATAACTATTATTGGTGATAACACACTCTATTATAACTATTATTGGTGATAACACACTCTATTATAACTATTATTGGTGATAACACACTATTATAACTATATTATAACTATTATTGGTATACTATTATAACTATTATTGGTGATAACACACTCTATTATAACTATTATTGGTGATAACACACTCTATTATAACTATTATTGGTGATAACACTCTATTATAACTATTATTGGTGATAACACACTCTATTATAACTATTATTGGTGATAACACACTCTATTATAACTATTATTGGTGATAACACACTCTATTATAACTATTATTGGTGATAACACACTCTATTATAACTATTATTGGTGATAACACACTCTATTATAACTATTATTGGTGATAACACACTCTATTATAACTATTATTGGTGATAACACACTCTATTATAACTATTATTGGTGATAACATATTACACACTCTATTATAACTATTATTGGTGATAACACACTCTATTATAACTATTATTGGTGATAACACACTCTATTATAACTATTATTGGTGATAACACACTCTATTATAACTATTATTGGTGATAACACACTCTATTATAACTATTATTGGTGATAACACACTCTATTATAACTATTATTGGTGATAACACACTCTATTATAACTATTATTGGTGATAACACACTCTATTATAACTATTATTGGTGATAACACACTCTATTATAACTATTATTGGTGATAACACACTCTATTATAACTATTATTGGTGATAACACACTCTATTATAACTATTATTGGTGATAACACACTATTATAACTATTATTGGTGATAACACACTCTATTATAACTATTATTGGTGATAACACACTCTATTATAACTATTATTGGTGATAACACACTCTATTATAACTATTATTGGTGATAACACACTATTATTATAACTATTATTGGTGATAACACACTCTATTATAACTATTATTGGTGATAACACACTCTATTATAACTATTATTGGTGATAACACACTCTATTATAACTATTATTGGTGATAACACACTCTATTATAACTATTATTGGTGATAACACACTCTATTATAACTATTATTGGTGATAACACACTCTATTATAACTATTATTGGTGATAACACACTCTATTATAACTATTATTGGTGATAACACACTCTATTATAACTATTATTGGTGATAACACACTCTATTATAACTATTATTGGTGATAACACACTCTATTATAACTATTATTGGTGATAACACACTCTATTATAACTATTATTGGTGATAACACACTCTATTATAACTATTATTGGTGATAACACACTCTATTATAACTATTATTGGTGATAACACACTCTATTATAACTATTATTGGTGATAACACACTCTATTATAACTATTATTGGTGATAACACACTCTATTATAACTATTATTGGTGATAACACACTCTATTATAACTATTATTGGTGATAACACACTCTATTATAACTATTATTGGTGATAACACACTCTATTATAACTATTATTGGTGATAACACACTCTATTATAACTATTATTGGTGATAACACACTCTATTATAACTATTATTGGTGAACTCTATTATAACTATTATTGGTGATAACACACTCTATTATAACTATTATTGGTGATAACACACTCTATTATAACTATTATTGGTGATAACACACTCTATTATAACTATTATTGGTGATAACACACTCTATTATAACTATTATTGGTGATAACACACTCTATTATAACTATTATTGGTGATAACACACTCTATTATAACTATTATTGGTGATAACACACTCTATTATAACTATTATTGGTGATAACACACTCTATTATAACTATTATTGGTGATAACACACTCTATTATAACTATTATTGGTGATAACACACTCTATTATAACTATTATTGGTGATAACACACTCTATTATAACTATTATTGGTGATAACACACTCTATTATAACTATTATTGGTGATAACACACTCTATTATAACTATTATTGGTGATAACACACTCTATTATAACTATTATTGGTGATAACACACTCTATTATAACTATTATTGGTGATAACACACTCTATTATAACTATTATTGGTGATAACACACTCTATTATAACTATTATTGGTGATAACACACTCTATTATAACTATTATTGGTGATAACACACTCTATTATAACTATTATTGGTGATAACACTCTATTATAACTATTATTGGTGATAACACACTCTATTATAACTATTATTGGTGATAACACACTCTATTATAACTATTATTGGTGATAACACACTCTATTATAACTATTATTGGTGATAACACACTCTATTATAACTATTATTGGTGATAACACACTCTATTATAACTATTATTGGTGATAACACACTCTATTATAACTATTATTGGTGATAACACACTCTATTATAACTATTATTGGTGATAACACACTCTATTATAACACACTCTATTATAACTATTATTGGTGATAACACACTCTATTATAACTATTATTATGGTGATAACACACTCTATTATAACTATTATTGGTGATAACACACTCTATTATAACTATTATTGGTGATAACACACTCTATTATAACTATTATTGGTGATAACACACTCTATTATAACTATTATTGGTGATAACACACTCTATTATAACTATTATTGGTGATAACACACTCTATTATAACTATTATTGGTGATAACACACTCTATTATAACTATTATTGGTGATAACACACTCTATTATAACTATTATTGGTGATAACACACTCTATTATAACTATTATTGGTGATAACACACTCTATTATAACTATTATTGGTGATAACACACTCTATTATAACTATTATTGGTGATAACACACTCTATTATAACTATTATTGGTGATAACACACTCTATTATAACTGGTGATAACACACTCTATTATAACTATTATTGGTGATAACACACTCTATTATAACTATTATTGGTGATAACACACTCTATTATAACTATTATTGGTGATAACACACTCTATTATAACTATTATTGGTGATAACACACTCTATTATAACTATTATTGGTGATAACACACTCTATTATAACTATTATTGGTGATAACACACTCTATTATAACTATTATTGGTGATAACACACTCTATTATAACTATTATTGGTGATAACACACTCTATTATAACTATTATTGGTGATAACACACTCTATTATAACTATTATTGGTGATAACACACTCTATTATAACTATTATTGGTGATAACACACTCTATTATAACTATTATTGGTGATAATAACTATTACTGGTGATATTATAACTATTATTGGTGATAACACACTCTATTATAACTATTATTGGTGATAACACACTCTATTATAACTATTATTGGTGATAACACACTCTATTATAACTATTATTGGTGATAACACACTCTATTATAACTATTATTGGTGATAACACACTCTATTATAACTATTATTGGTGATAACACACTCTATTATAACTATTATTGGTGATAACACACTCTATTATAACTATTATTGGTGATAACACACTCTATTATAACTATTATTGGTGATAACACACTCTATTATAACTATTATTGGTGATAACACACTCTATTATAACTATTATTGGTGATAACACACTCTATTATAACTATTATTGGTGATAACACACTCTATTATAACTATTATTGGTGATAACACACTCTATTATAACACACTCTATTATAACTATTATTGGTGATAACACACTCTATTATAACTATTATTGGTGATAACACACTCTATTATAACTATTATTGGTGATAACACACTATTATAACTATTATTGGTGATAACACACTCTATTATAACTATTATTGGTGATAACACACTCTATTATAACTATTATTGGTGATAACACACTCTATTATAACTATTATTGGTGATAACACACTCTATTATAACTATTATTGGTGATAACACACTCTATTATAACTATTATTGGTGATAACACACTCTATTATAACTATTATTGGTGATAACACACTCTATTATAACTATTATTGGTGATAACACACTCTATTATAACTATTATTGGTGATAACACACTCTATTATAACTATTATTGGTGATAACACACTCTATTATAACTATTATTGGTGATAACACACTCTATTATAACTATTATTGGTGATAACACACTCTATTATAACTATTATTGGTGATAACACACTCTATTATAACTATTATTGGTGATAACACACTCTATTATAACTATTATTGGTGATAACACACTCTATTATAACTATTATTGGTGATAACACTCTATTATAACTATTATTGGTGATAACACACTCTATTATAACTATTATTGGTGATAA